>NC_141032.1:7865000-7932500 GCF_052040795.2 Danio rerio
TTTAATAAAATGGGTGTTCATTTTTTTAATCCTATTCGCCAGCAGTGCTCTGCCTTAAATGCAAATAAGATGCTGCTTCTCCCCGCCCTCATTCCAGAAGAGGGCGGAGCCTTTAAAGTTTGAACAACAACCAAAGCATCTGCATTCTCGCATAAGTCTGGTCAGTCTAAACCCCTTGAGTACGATGTTCCAATACAGACACACAGATGTTTGCAGATCTGTTTTTCATGCTTAAACAGCAACGTTAACATTACAGGAAGCTGAAAGGGTAAAACACATATAATATGACCCCTTTAAAGGAACGGTTCATTTTAAAAATGAAAATGTCATTTACTTGCCCATGCATTCCAAACTTGTATGTCTTTAAACTGAAAATAATAAGGGGCATTTTTGTGTAGAAACACGATCCTGATGTGCGCTAGACTTCAGATAAAAGTTGTACTAACGCAAACCTAAGAAAACCCAACATGAAAAGGCTTCAACTTTAAAGTATGAAAATGCAAAAGTGAAATCTGATAGCCATGGCAAAGACCTTTCAGTGAATAGTTTTGGTGTTCTTTGCCACCTCTAGTCTTACGTAAACCGCATGGAAATAAAACAGCTTGTGTATGTTTTACACAAAGAATCAGTAAATGGCATAATTTTCATTATTAAGTGCTAGACTAGGGGTAAAAGCTAAAAGTTGTGATTTTTAAACGTGTTTTGCTCTCCAAGAGTGAGCTTATTAGTCAAAAATACAGTAAAAATTGTATTTTAAAAATATTCACCATTGTAAATTTTCATACTTTTAAATTACTAGCCGAACTGCACTACAGTCATCAGTGTCACAAGATCTGTATAATATGCTGATTTGCTGCTCATGTTGTTAGTATTAATGTTGAAAAACGTTTTCGATTTTTTTATATTTTAGTGAAAAGTTTTTTTCATGATTCTTTTATAAATAGAAAGTTCATAGAAACAACTTGTTTATTACAAAGTTTTTATACAGGGTGTCCGTGGGGTATTAAAAAGTCTTAAGTTAATAACACTTTTAACTTTAAAATGTAAATGTAATTTTTACCATCATGGTTTAATAATTTTCCTTACAATACCATTTGTTTAAAAGTTCTCCATGTATTTATTGCTGAGGACAAAGACCTGGTAAAACTGTTACATACATTTAGTTTATTATAGTTTTTTTATTATTATTACTTTAAAGAATAAAGGTTATGTTAAAGTGTATACACAACAAGAGCTTGCTTGTTTTGACACATTATTTCAAATATGTTGCTAAAACAAACTATTTTTTTTATTATTAAATTATTATTGTATTATTACATACATTTTCTTCAGCTTAGTGCCTTTATTCATCAGGGATTGCCACAGCGGAATGAACAGTCAACTATTCCAGCATGTGTTTTACACAGCGGATGCTCTTCCAGCTACAACCCATCACTGGGAAACGTCCATACACACTCATTCACACACATACACCATGGCTAACTTAGTTTATTCAATTCACCTATAACGCATGTCTTTGAACTGTGGGGGAAACCGGAGCACCCGGAGGAAACTCAGACGAACACGGGGAGAACATGCAAACTCCACACAGAAATGCCAACTAACCCAGCTGGGACTTGAACCAGCGACCTTCTTGCTGTGAGGCGACAGTGCTAACCACTAAGTCACCTTGTCGCCGTTACATTTATTCAATTAAAATAATTTTTTTTAAAAGGGAAAATACAAATTAGCCCGGTATAAGTCTAAAATGTCTACATAATGGTCTTAAAAATCCCTTAACTTAGTGAAACCTGCAGGAACTCTTATTATAATCAGTTTATTGCATTAATTCTATAAAGCATTAATAGCAAATAAATATTGATTCATCAAGGTGTAAAAATTAGAATACCTTGTATTATTGAATTATTATTGAATTTGAATTGTGTTGTATGACTGTTTTCAAAAAAATCATATGCATAGCCTATTTTTCAACATTGAAAACATATAATTTAATATTTAATCAGCATTTTATGATCCGACCACTGTTAAAATTCTGAAAATTCAGCTTTACCATCATATGAATACTTTTAATTTTAGAATAACTACAGGGTGTCCGCCGGGTCTTAAAGTCTTAAATTTAAAGTCTCAAGTTAATTTTAGGCCTTAAAAAGTCTTAAATTTACTGGAGTATTAGTCTTGTAGGTGTAAAATAATTTAAAACGGGTCTTAATTTTTCTCTAAAGCTACACAATTGATCCAACACCCAATCCAATCACCAACAACACATCTCAATAAAACTTTTAGCAAACTATATTCATAACTAATAGTCTATTGTGCATAAATTTAGTGTATTAAAGTTTTTTTTTTATGTTATGTTGAAAAGATTTGCACATATACAATTAGGGTCTGCTTGATTGATAAGTTTTCCTCTCTGCTGGGCCATTTAAAAAACCCTTAGCTTTTAGCCCAAAACAAGTCTGAAATTTCATTCATCTTAAAGTCTTAAACTTGACTTGGTTAAACCTGCAGAAACTCTTATTATAATTAGTTTATTGCATTCATTCTATAAAGCATTAATCGCAAACAAATATTGATTCAACTAGGTGTAAAATATGAATACCTTGTATTATTGAATTATTTTTGAATTTGAATTTTGTTTCCACAAAAATATGCAAAGCCTATTTTCAACATTGAAAACGTATAATTTAATATTTAATCAGCACTTTATGATCTGACCACTGTTAAAATTCTGAAAATTCAGCTTTACCATCATATGAATAATTTTAATTTTAGAATAACTACAGGGTGTCCGCTGGGTCTTAAAGTCTTACATTTCAAATAAGTAAATTTAAAGTCTTAAAGTCCTAAATTTACTGGAATATTAGTCTTGAAGGTCTTAATTAATTAATAAATTATTTTAAGCAAGTCTTCATTTTTCTCTAAAGCTACACAAATTGCAAATTAGAATTTGTTTCTTGATGGTGCAAGTAAGTTTTCTTCTATGCTGGCCATTAAAAAATCCTTAGCTTTTGGCCTATATAATGATATTCATGATGGTTATAACCAACTAGAAAAATGTTTTACTGTAATGAAACTTAACAATATTGTTTTTACTGTATTTTGTTCAATAAATTCAACCTTGCTGAGTAAAAACCTAGAAAGAAAAAAAAAAAACGTTTACCCCATCAAATGGCAAATATTAGCTTATAGTGTAACTCTCAGGACACTTAACTTCACAAATAAAACATTATAAAAACAGTTATTTACATCATTAGTTTAAATATGCCTGAGTGATCAAATCAGGACTTAGAAACAGAGCGAGAATCCGACGCTATTTTGGCTTCTTGCAGTAAAGTCTCAAAGTCGGGCGAACACACCAGCTTGTGTGTGATGTTTCCGAGCACGGTCATGTCCCCGGTAAGGCCCTCCGACAGACGCACACACACCAGTTGCTGCAGATATACAAACACCATCACATGAAACATCCTTTATGTTAATGAGAACTACAGTGCATCAACAAATAAAACAGGCTTCAATAATAGCCGTGAAAACTGTGTGGACAGAACTGAACTTGGACTTCAAACTCAGAATAATGAGCCCTCCTGTATATTTCTTTTCCAATTTCTGTTTAATATTTTTCCCCAACACATTTCTAAACATAATAGTAGTATAATAATATTGCATCTATTAAAAAGAGGATTTGCCAACTCACCTGCAGGAAAGAGAAGGCTGCTCCCTCTGAGACGTCTAATGTAACATTTCCCATGACCAACTGGACTTTACCAGACTTTCTGATTTGCAGTTTTCCAATCAGACCCTCTGAGAAGTCAGACAATACAGGAACGGTGCTTTTATCAGGCTTGTCCTAAAAAAACGAGATCAGCATAGCATTAACCCTCCTGTTGACACAGAGGGCTCCTATTTTACCCTTTTTGCATCGCTAAATACCCATCAGATTATTTATTATACAATTCAGAATATGTCTACTTTGGTGTCTGAGTACAGTGTAGCTGTTTTTGTAGCCTGTGCCTTTAATGCAAATTAGCTGGTTCACCCCACTCACTGCTCCCATTTGCATGTCTCATGATTCTCATGCATTACATCAGATAAACAGCAGTCAGTGATAGAGACACGGATGAAGCTGAAATACAGCTCATTAGTCAAAATTACCAAGTTAGCTTGTTTGATGTATTTGTGTTGGAGTTTATTCGAGCCTTTCTGCAATGATGAGTCCACACAAATGCCATTACGAAGTTTGCAGTACACAAACACACACACTACTGACACCAAGCAACTGGGGTGACTCTAGCTTATGAATTACATAGTCTACTTTATTACAAAAACATGCACTGTTTAATTTTTTTTTTTACTTTGTGAAACTCATTCTTGAGGTGCAGATGATCACAGGATGTTGAACAGATCTTTCTTTGCAAAAAAAAAAAAAAAGTGCTTTGGACATGTTTATATCTGTTACTATGAAAAAATGTTACTATGCGCATGCACATCAATTCGGTGAGCAATGAAAACCACATTTCTTCATCACGTTTCGGTCATCCTCAAAATCAACTTAAACGTTGTTGGATATCTTTTATGATCAATTTGCATTTGTCAGGTTGTGGAATGTAAGAAACGTGACATACTTTACCAGCTAATGCATGTGCAATAAGATCAGCTGCAAGAATACCTTTATGACTTTTTATCAAATTTAATTTATTCATTCTCCTTTGGCTTAGTCTCTTTATTCATCAGGGGAATGAACCGCCAACTTATCCAGCATGCTTGACACAGCGGATGCCCTTTAAGCTGCAACGTAGTACTGGGAAACATCCATACACACTCATTCACACACACACACACACACACACACACGTCGACGTTTAACACCTTGAGACTAAATAAAGGGCGTCAATGTGTGCACACTAAAGGCTGATTTATGCTTTTGTGTCAAACGCCGGCTGACGTGCACCTCTCAAAAAAATGTAACTACTCGTCGCAATGACGCGTAGCGCAAGCTCTGTGATTGGTCGGCTTGGTAGCGCTGACAAGTCTGGGCGGGACCGAGAGCCGCGCGAATGGTGCGAGCCTGATGGAGCGATTGTTTACAAGTGTGGAGTCCCACGAAGGAGCTCCGGATGGAAAGTTTTGTTTTGTGTTTACCTCATAGTTAAAGTTGTTGCACGTCCGCCAGTTCCTGCCTCAAAATGAGCGAGTTTGAGATACTTGTACATCCAGGAAGTGTTCAGGAAAAGCAAAACAGCAGCGAAGAAACTCGACACAGAGGAACATTAACACCTCACTGCCAACTAGCGTTTCGGAAGTGTAATACAGACCAACAGAGACAGCGCACAGAAGTATAAATGCACAGCTACGCGCGTTGCATGCACCGTGGGTCACGCTGGTCACTTGATGCAGAAGTATAAACCAGGATTAACACGAAAATCGGCAGGCGTAAAAGCGAAATTTTTAAAGAATTTTTTTTTTTTGACGCGCCACATCAAAAACTTCTCCCACCAAACAGATCGGGACTTTTGTTCACGTGCACGGAGCTGCTGAAGTTACAGTAAACAGCACTTGGAGACGCTCAAGCGCAAAAGTGTCAATATGAGCACACGTTGAAGAAGATGCCCAGAGGCGATATGAACGTGGAGCTGCTTATTGCTTTGGTGAACAATAATCATTTCATCACTAGAACTGGAGCTGCTACTTGAACCGTCAGTAACAATAAGCGTGTCAACTTTGTCTTCTTCTTCTGTGTTACAAGCTAGTGTCAGAAGCTTAAAGTTGTGTAGCACCATCTAACTTCAAGGAGTGATTTTGCATACTCTTCTGCTTGATGCCAGTGAAAATCGCTTGGGTTTGAATCCGGAAAATAATTTAAAAAAGCTAACGATAAACACAAATGAAAAACGTCCCGCTGTGCCTTAAGAGTATGAAATATGAACTTACTATAGCTTTAATATGCGCTGTACGCTTCTCTTCTGCCTTGCAATCCTTTCTGGTTTTCTCTGGGCTGGAGGTTTTAGGTTGACCAGGTATGGTATCTGGAAGCTGAATAAACAGCAGCTCTTCTTTATCTGAAACGCTGAGCTGCTGGAAAAGTTCTCCGACTGTTGGCTGTTCTGGACCTGCAGATGAGCTCCTCGATGTCTGCGGGTATTTCTGCTCAACTCTTGGTGAATGTCTTGGATTATCAGACGTAGTTTCTTCTTTAACTGCAAAGATGGATTCAGTAATTAGTTTTCTCGAACCTGAACTGTTTAAATTAGCAACACAAGGCACATAAAATGCAACTTACATGAACTAGCTGCATCCGTTGACAAAAAGTTGCATGACTGATGGAGTGGAAGTCTGATTGGTCTTTGCTTGGGGTCGTTTTTCAGTCCAGGATCATCCAAAAACTGTTCAATCAAACAGTTAAAATGATTCATTTTTAAGACTTAAAGGGATAGTTCACCCCTAATTGAAAATGAACTCACTGGGCCCTATCATACACCCGGCGCAGTATGGCGCAAGACGTGGCGCAGTAGTCTTTTGGTAGTTTCAGCTTGGCGCAAGAGTCGTTTTGAGGCGTTGGGCTACGCTGTTTAAATAGCAAATGCATTAGCGCTCATTTTTGCGCCCATAGGCGTTCTGGTCTAAAAAGGAAGGCGTTCTGAGGCGGACCGCTGGCGCGTTGCTATTTTGAGAATCTATAATAGATTTTTCATTAGACCAAAACAAAACTGGTCTAAACTCCGGCGCAGAGTTGCGCCTCGCTTACGCACTGCTTAATACGCACAAGAGAGCAATAGGCAAATATCTTTACATATGAAAAAATTTTAATATTAAGGATATATATAGTATATAATAAGAATAGATATAGAATATAAATATAAAGGATTAAAATATTACAAAACATATTATTTTCTAGCCTAAATAAAAATGAATAACCACTGCTTTTATGCCTTCTTCATCTCGGGAGGCTTTTTCAGTTCATTCAAAACAATTTGCTTTTGTATAATGTTATCATTATTAGCAGTATTATTTATTATATCCATATTTATATTTGTTTTATTAAAAACAAGCTTAGATTTGCCCACCTGTCAGGTTTTAGACCATATGGGGCACAGCATGTGTTTTAGGATATAACTCAGGTTTTTGAGCACATTTTGTTATTATTGTTAATTTATTCGTTTGCTGGAAATTAGAACTGAATTTAGAAATAGTTTTGAAATGAATATTTGCGCTTAACAAACAAAAGTATTTATTTATTAACTAATTGATGTCTGTGCGTAAAGGTTTCCCTTTCCAAGAGCGAATGTGAAAGTAGTTCCATTATCTATCATTCTCACGCAGTAGATGCTCTGTTTAACAGTTTTCTGTTAAAAAACTGTTAACTGTTTGCTTGTGAAATGCTCATTTTTTCCAGTTAGACTTACTTTGCGTCCTGTTAATAGCGAATGCGCTCTTGGCGCAACACAGCTGCCTCTTAAAGGGAATGGGAGATGACATTCTAATTGGTTTATTCTCAAAACACACCTAAAACTCATTAAGAAAATAAACTCAACCCTTTTAGAACATGCACCGCGGCGCAAGGCAGATTTCCCGTCCTTAAATTAGCAAAAATGCGTTCAGACACGCCCTGAAAGCATTTGCGCCCTGCGTTTTGCGCTCTGCGCATGGACCGTCAAAATAGAGCCCGCTATTTCTACTCACCCTCAATTTGTTAAACTTTATGATTTCTTTTTTTATGCTGAACACTGAAGATATTCAGAAGAAAGCTTAAACCATTGACTGCTACAGTAGGATAGACAAATCCTATAGAAGTCAAAGGTTACAGGTTTTCAGCATTCTTCTAAATATCTTCTTACATGTACAACAGAAGAATGAAACTCTAACAGGGTTAGCACAAGTAAAGGGTGAGTAAACGATGACAGAACGTTCATTTTGGGTGAACTATCCCTTTAATGAAGTTATCCTGTACATACAATAAAGGATCACTGTAACTTCTTACATCGTCTCGTGTGAGTTTTTGTAAAATTGCATTGTCGTCGTCCTCTGTGTTGTTCTTTTCCTTTTTAATGCATTTTGTGACCAGTGCAGGATCACAAGCAGTTAGGTTAGAGCTGCCCCAATTACCTACAAGACACAAAAACAGGCATCCCAAACTATTTTCAGCAAATATATTACAGTTGATGTCAAAATTTATAGCCCCCCCTGTATATTTTTCCCTCAATTTCTGTTTAATTGAGAAGATTTTTTAACACATTTCTAAATATATACATAATAGTTTTAATAACTCATTTATAACAACTGATTCCTTTTATCTTTACCATGACAGTAAATATTTTACTAGATATTTTTCAAGATGCTAGTATTCAGCTTGAAGTGCACTTTAAAGGCTTTACTAGGTTAATTAAGTAAATTAGGCAAATCATTGTTTAATCTGTAGACAATCAAAAAAAAATCTTGCTCAAGGGGCTAACAATATTGACCTTAAAATGTTTTTTAAAAATTTAAAACTGCTTTTATTCTAGCCGAAATAACAAATAAGAGTTTCTCCAGAAGAAAAAAAAATATAATAGGAAATATTATATACCCAATTTCTGTTTAACAGAGAGATTTTTCAACACATTTCTAAACATGATAGTTTTAATAACTCATCTCTAATAACTAATTTATTTGATCTTTTCCATGATGACAGTAAATAATATTTGACTAGATATTTTTCAAGACACTTCTATACAGCCTAAACTGACATTTAAAGACTTAACTAGGTTAACTAGACTAGGTTATTGTATAATGATGGTTTGTTCAGTAGAATATCCAAAAAAATATTGCTTAAAGGGGCTAATAATTTTGTCCTTAAAATGGTGATTAAAAATTTTAAAACTGCTTATATTCTAGCCGAAATAAAACAAATAAGACTTTCTCCAAAAGAAAAAATATTATCAGACGTACTGTGAAAATTTCCTTGCTCTGCTAAACATAATTTGGGAAATACTGAAAAAAAGGGGGGGCTAATAATTCTGACTTTTTCAGCCTGTTTATGTTATTTCACTTTAAAGACCAGGAAAATTACTTATTTTATTGACTGCGCTTGACAATACAAAAGAAGGCTTTGCTTCAGCAGAATAAACAAGTGGTTGAGGTTTGCTATAAAGTAAATGCTGCTTTACCCGAGTATACTGCTTTTTCACAGTATACAAATTTTTCACAGTATTTCCTATCATATTTTGTCTTCAGTAGAAAGTCTTGTTTCTTATTAGTCTTATGAAGCTGAATACTAGTATCTTGAAAAATATCTAGTCAAATATTATGTGTTGTCATCATGGCAAACATAAAATAAATCAGTCATTAGAAATGACTTATTTAAACTATTATGTTTAGAAATGTGTTGAAAAAATCTCATTTTCCATTTAGCAGAAATTATGGAAAAATTATAAAGGGGGCTAATAATTCAGAAGGCCTAATAGTTGTGACAACTGTATATCCCACTTTAATTATTCATCTAGACAGTTGGCATTTAAACTGCAGTATAAATATATACAAATGTTTAAATTAATTAAAACTCATGACACAATACTCATATTTAACATAGTACATATATCTTTAGACTTCTACTGTGCAAGCTAAGTGTAATGAAATATTCATTTGATGTTGTATAATGGAAAACAAAAACCAAAGGGAAAAAAATATCAGACATATGGAACAGTTTTTATCACATCTCCATTACATGCTTTACCTAGTTTCCTATAGGTGTCAGCAGGGCCCTGCTCAAAGATAGAGTGAGACTGAATGGTCTGAGGCTTTTCTCGTCGCTGTCGTCTCTCTCTGTGTCTGTCTTCCCTGTCTCTTCTCTCTTTTTTTGGTGCACTGTGAGGCTCCTCCTGTAACCTCCACAAAACAGTTTCAATTCAGAGTGATTTACACCACAAACAAATGAGTAATACCTGCTATTAAAATGCATTTTGGTGGTCCTGCTAAAATTAAAAACAAGTGTTAACTGACAATAATATAGAATATATGGGAGGATGTTAAGTATTGCGATAATGATATTTCTTGCAAAATAACATTTCCCTAGAGACATGGTACTATTTATTTTCCATCTTTTAAGATTTTTTTTTTTTTTTTGTAATGATCTTACTAAAATAAACTGGCAATAAGATATTTTTCTGATCTGACTGGATCTAATTCAGGCAAACAATAAAAATAATAAATAATATAAATAATAATAATAATAATAATATATCAGTGAATTTATCTATATTTCTATGTATATTCAGTGCTCAACATAAACAAGTACACCCCTCTCAAATCTCTCATTTAAATTATTATTTGCTATAGGAAGTTTTAAAATATTATATTTGTGCATATACATTAAATTAGTCAGTAATGAAGCTTAATATGGAGCTAATCTAACCAAATAACTTATGATAACGGTCCAAAAATAGTACACCCAAATGTTTATGTTAGAGAAAAAATGTATTTAAAAAAATAAATAAAAAGAGCAAAAAAAGAAAAAAAAAATAAATAATAGATTTTTTTTTAAATTTTGTCGTTTGTAATTTCCTTTCCAATATTTAGCATTATTTTTAATGTATTATCTTTCTATTTCTAATGCTGTTCGGCAACTAAAATATTATTTTAATAAATATATCTGTTTAATAAATCTGTTTTGTTCAAATGCATCAAAACACATGACCTATATTCACTGAGAAATTGATAAAAATATTCATTTTCAAAACGAAGTGTACATATTTATGTTGAGCACTGTATATAACATACATTTCCCTGCCACTTTATTAGGTACACCTTTCCAACTGCTCGGAAGCGCAAATTTCTGGTCAGCCAATCGCATGGCAGCAACTCAATGCATTTAGGCATGTAGACATGGTGCCACTCCTGTCAGCTGAAAAATTTGGACAATAGATGATTGGAAAATGTTGTCTGGTCCGATGAGTCTCAATTTCTGCTGCAACATTCGGATGGTCGGGTCAGTATTTGGCATCAACAACATGAAAGCCTCTTGTTACAAGCGTCCTACCTAGTAACAAAGGTTCAGGCTGGTGATGCTGGTGTAATGGTGTGGGGGATATTTTCTTGGCACACTATGAGCTCATTAGTACCAATTGAGCATTGGGTCAACGCCACAGCCTACTTGAGTATTGTTGCTGACCATGTCCATCCCTTTATGACCACAGTGTACCCATCTTCTGATGGCTACTTTCAGCAGGATAACTTGCCTTGTCATTAAGTGCAAATCATCTCAGGCTGGTTTCTTGAACATGACATGAGTTCACTGTACTCGAATGACCTCCACAGTCACCAGATCTCAATCCAATAGAGCACCTTTGGGATGTGGGGGAAACGGGAGATTCACATCATGGATGTGCAGCCAACAAATATGCACCAACTGCATGATGCCATCATGTCAATATGGACCAAAATCTCTGAGGAATATTTCCAGAATCTATGCCACGAAGGATTAAGGCAGTTCTGAAGGCAAAAGGGAGTCCAATCCAGTCCTAGTAAGGTGTACCTAATAAAGTGGCCAGTGAGTGTATATATCTATATCCATCCATGTGTGTATAGCATTATTAATGTATTTAAATATTTATAGTTATGCAATTTAGCCATATTTACAAGGCATATTCTAACTCCCAACCCCAGAACACAGTTTGCTGCTTTGACAAAATCTCCATTATAAAAAGCCCTATCAAAATGAAGAAGAATTATATTGAGCACGAGTACTACAAATACCAAACAAAGCAATAGAATGAGATCTTTAAAAATACTTACTCATCTTTACTTTTGCGAACGGAGTGAACATTTGGAACAAAGGTTTTCTGCAAGGGAAATAAAAACACAGCGAGTCAATTAATAATTGTTTGGTTCATTATTAAAGTAACACTCATATTTATTACACATGACCAGATAGTAATTAGACTAAAATTCTAATAAACTGACAAGTATAAACATAGTATGAGCCAATGACATGATGACCTAATTTGATGTCTGCATTAAAAACAATTTACAAAAAATTTAATTTAATTTAATATTAAAAAGAATGTTCAATGTAATGAAGTGTCTATAATTTGATGTCTCAGATTTTAGAGAAAGTAAAATGTCAAGAATATGGGTAAAATAATATTATTCTAGTGTAATTTAAAGTAACAGGTGCATTCATGTAAATTTAACCTGCATTTATTAGATAGATAGATAGATAGATAGATAGATAGATAGATAGATAGATAGATAGATAGATAGATAGATAGATAGATAGATAGATAGATAGATAGATAGATAGATAGATAGATAGATAGATAGATAGATAGATAGATAGATAGATAGATAGATAGATAATTTTAATGCGGCTGAAAGGGCATCCATTGCATTAAATATATGCCAGAGTAATTGGCGATTCATTCCGCTGTGGCAACCCCTGATAAATCAGGGACTAAGTCGAAGGATAGTAAGATGAGTGAGTGATCATGTTAAATTGTATTATACAAATATATCCTAATGGTTATGGTTTTTAAAAAAATGCGCTGCACATTTACATTTTCTTCATAATTTTCTCCAAAGCAGGTTTGAAACCATGTTTTTATTGTGAAAAGCACAATGCAAGTAACATAAGTTAAAGGAATAGTTTTCTGAATACTTTAAATGTAATAATGAACTCACCCACAAACCATTATACATTTCTTTCTTCAATTAAACAAAATTTGATATTTTGAATATGTTGAAAACCTGTAACCATTGACCACCATAGTAGGAAAAACAAATACTAAGAAAATCACTGGTTACAATGTGGTAAAGTTAGTTTTATTTTCGCACATTCTGACTTTCTCCTTAATAATATAATTTCAAACAAGTATTATTGTTTTATTAATGTTGTATCACCATTATACAACATTGTCCACAGCCAAATAAATAGTGCTAATGTTGTTTTGAAGTTACATGTGATTTCAGTCCTAATATTCCTGATAAAGTACTATGGTAAACAATACTAAGGTAAAGTTGATTTTGTATTCGCACGATTGTTCAGTTTTTAACAGCGACAACTTGTGACACGCTCCCTGTATTGTTCAACAAGCTACTTTGACTATTCGGTCTGAAATAGCATGTAGGGATGTCTTCAAAACAACATTGGCACTATTTAATTGCCTTTCGTTGTTCTTAATGTTTCCCTTTGACAGTTGTTGGCTGCTAATATTAATTCATTATTTAGAATTTGCAAACAATACTTTTCTCTAGTTATATTATTAAGGAGAAAGCATGAATGTGTGAATATAAAACCAACTTAACCAAGTTACCGTAAACAATATAGTGAGCATTAGGCATGGGACGATAACCGTTTTCAAGGTATACTGCGGTTTGGAAAAATCAAGGTTTTAAAACTGCCGAAATCTTTTGCTATACCGTTTCCTAAGGTATGTATTTGTTTGTTTTTTTATTTATATTTTAATTATTATTTATTTTATCTCGTTTTTTTTTTTTTTTGTTTAGTTTTTTTTTAGGACAAATCTCCGACAACAAAAACATATCTAAAGGTGCTACTTTAAATTGTAAAGAAATTTGAGTTTTTGAAACTAATGAAGACAGCAGAAGTCAAAGACTTGTTTTAATTATTTACTGTAGCCTGACATGTTTACTGTTGGAAAATATTTAAAATGTTTCTCAAAGTAAAATTTTTTGTATTCAAAGTGGAAAAAAAGTTAGTTTTTTACCCAGAGATTTAAAAAGAATATATTTTAGAGAAGTAATCACAATACTGTGAAACCGTGATATTTTTTATCCAAGGTTATCATCCCGTCAGAATCTTGTATCGGCCCATGCCTAATGATAATATCACAAGTTCTGAATGAACGAGCGAATATAAAACCAAATTTAAAGCCTCAATAATAGTTACAGGTTTCCAGCATTTTTCATAATTATTTATTTTGTGTTTAAGGTAAGGTAAGGTAAAACTTTATTGTCCCAGTTAGGGAAATTTGTCTTGTGATGACTGCAGCTGAGGGCAAGAGCCCAAACATGGACAAAACAATAAACATCCAAAACACAAATAAGTAATTCAATAAATTCAACACAAGACAGAAACGAATAAAGGTTTGAAACAAGGAAAGGGTGAGTAAATGATGACAGAATTTTTATTTTTTGCGTGAACTATCCCTTTAAAACTATCTTTTGTCTTTGTTAAAGATTAAAAACAGCATTAAAAAGGTATTAGAATGAGTAACCTTTTTAAATCCTCCCAGGGTCAGGTCTCTGGACCGCAGGGAGGTCAGTCTGCCTGGTGGAGGAGGATTGTGTGAAATTCTCCCTGGCAGTCCTTTAACGTTGCCCAGAGCAAAAGACGGTCTGAAAGTGGAAGATGAGCTCGCCTCTGCGTCCCCATCTCCATGATCACACATCCTGCCAAACACACAAACAACAAACCCTACTGAGCAGCGTGCAATATGTGATTACTCAGACTCAAACAAAGGTGAAAACCTTAATTTTCCAAGAGAAACGATCGTTCAAAATACACTGAATGTGCGCTGACTTGGATTTCAAGACGCGCGCGCCTCCATTTTGTTAGCAACCTATGCTATCAAAACAAAGCCTTTCATAGCACTTTATGACATTTAGACGGACATATTTAAAAATGCTGCGCACGGCTGCATTAGAGATAAGTGAAAATAAATACTATACGTACTTGAAATTTGTGTAAACTGCTCACATCATATCTGCCGAACTCTTCCAGCTGACAGCTACATCCTTGCAGGAGCATCATTGGTCACGTGATACGAGCCCTCTGTTAGGAAAAGATTACTCAGACATTATATTATATTATATTATATTATATTATATTATATTATATTATATTATATTATATTATATTATGTTATATTATATTATATTATATTATATTATATTATATATCATTTTTTAATTTTTACATATTATTTTATATATCATCTATATTATATTTTATTTTATATTATTATATCATTTTATATTATATTTATCACAATAACAAATTTTTTTTTAATAAAAATAAATAAAATACATTTAAAGTTTTTATTTGTCCATTTAGTCTTATGGTGTCATCATGTTGGTTTTGTTAATAAACTCTCAATTAATAAAATATTAATAAACTTTTAACTTAAAAAAATTATAAGTGCTGTATATTAAATAATAATGAACTAATTTTAAATATTTTGTTTTTAACGGTTATTTTATCTGAACAATAAATAAACATTTTGTTTCAAATCTATTTACATATATATTTATAGCTATTTTTATAAATATCATATTGTATTAGGCCTATATAATGATATACTATAATAACTCTGGACTGTATTTCATAAATACTCTTTAAAATTGTAAATGGTAAATTTTAATTTAATGCACAAACATTTTAAACATATTTATTTAAAGTTTATTTCATTCCTTTTATATGGTCTCTTTTGTGTCATAAAATGGTTTATTATCGGACTGAATTTTAAAACTACTGTCTATGAAATTTCGTGTTTTGTGTAAAATATACTCAATATTTGTAAAATACATTTATTTTGAATATTATGCATTAACAAGTATAAAATAAAACTAAAATGAAAAGGTGAAAAATAAAAACATATTTTATAAAAAACTGTTGTAAAAGTAACCACTTCAGTTTTGGGACACAGACCCCTTCCATCCACCCTTCTTCTAACTCATATTGAACAAAGGGCGGCACTCAACTTTTGGCTGCCCTCACTTTTTTATTCCTATTTATATTATATTATATTATATTATATTATATTATATTATATTATATTATATTATATTATATTATATTATATTATATTATATTATATTATATTATATATTTTGCTAGCAGAGAGCTTGTATCATTCCTGTTAGAAAAAGATATAATAATATAATATAATATAATATCTAGTTTTTCACAATAATGAATAAATATTGTTCATTAAAATAATGTAAATACATTTAAAGTTTATATTTGTGCAATTTGCAACTAATGTTTCTGAAATAATTTATATAGTTTTGTTTTTTGTAAAATATATTCAATATTTGTAAAATATATTTCTATTTAATAATTTAAATAATACACAATTAATTATAAAATAATAAACAATTTTTTTAATTTAATTTATACACTGGTATTGCCCCAAAAAAACTCTCGAAATGTTACTTAAGAGTCAGACTTATCAACATCATATTTATGGCGTAACAGGAGCTGAACGGTGTCAAGTGGGCACTTTAATAAGTTTTGGGACACAGACCCCTTCCATCCACCCTTCTGGCTCATATTGAACAAAGGGCGGCGCTCAACTTTTGCCTGCCCCACTTTATACTCCTCCGGTCGGTCAGAGTAACTCACACAGAGCCCGCGATGACTGGCGCTCACTCTCCGCGGGAATGATCTGATTTGAGGCTGCGGAGAGTCAGCGGTGCTCTGTGAAAGTCATGGCCGCTCAGTGCGAACCATTAAGCGGATACTTACAGCAGTCTGACCCGGGCTCCAACAGCGAGCGCAGCACCGACTCCCCGCTGTCCGTGTCTGAGGATGACTCCAGCGGACCCACGGCGCCTCCGGACCCCGAGTGGACCGAGGAGAGGTTCCGAGTGGACCGAAAAAAACTGGAGATCATGTTATTAGGTAAAAACCGTTGTTTCCACGACTTCACTAGCCATTTTAGGAGTGTTTAAAAGTAAAGCTCAAAGATTAGTTCTTTAAAATGTACGATTGTGTTTAATAATCGTGGAACAAAACAGTTTGAACAAACTAACAGCCTATTATTAAAGCATCTTCAAAGCTGATGTTCAGCTTCTCCTTTGTTCGTCTCCTACTGATAATCATTTTTCCATACAACTTTTTAAAAAAAGTTTTAATTTCTCTTCTAGAAAAGTTTGAACAACTTTCATAACTTTTTTAAAGTATATAAAAGAGTTAGGGGGGGGGGGGGGGGGGGGGGGGGGGGGGAAGCAAGAAAACAAGTATTCAGACTCCCTCTGAGATCTGTTTGCTTTGAATAAAGTTAGCATATAATCTCTTAATTTCTGCCGCAAAAAATCTTTATTTTTAGGTTTTAAGTTCCTGGATACATTTTCAAACACATAATTAAATATTGTAATGGTATAACAGTTAATTATATATTTCTAAGATATTAAAATACTGTGATATTATGTTTAAGTCAAAGTTTAGTTTCTCTTAAACATTGTAGTGATGGTTAAAATATATTTTAAGATATGTTTTTTTTATATAATTTATTTTTAAATTATTATGTATTGTGATATTATTTAAAGTCGGATTAGTAAAAACTCCCTATTTTGTCCCATTCCTGATGTAGGTAAAAATCTCAACCAATAGGGGACAGTATTAAAGCATCTCAGATTTTGACATTGGTCTTGATTGCTTGATTGTTGAGTTTCCTCAATTTGCTGAAGTAATTTTACAATGGCAATGTGTCCAGTTGCATTATAAAATCAGAGGATCTAATTGAAATGTAATTTCTGGCTTATTATTTTAATGATATGTAGCTTTGACAATATAAAAACTAAGTCTAGAACTGATTGAAAAATAAAATCATATTGCCTTTAAATTAAGAATCACTTTTCCAACTCATCTTTTACCATTTATTATAGCTATTATTATAAATTATTAAATTATTATAAATATTTATTACAACTATTGCATTTATCAAGAATGTCTTTATAAAAACTGATATAGAGTTCCCATTACTGGCTCTTTAGGGATGGTAAAACACTTTGAAGCTCTCTGCTGTAATGATTTATCCACGTCGGGTCATGCTTTCCGTGTTGTTTCATAGCTCTGAGTGAGTTCAGAAAGGGATCTCATCGTCTTACACACATAAGTTCAGTCACCACAGCAATCCTTCCTACTGAGGTCATTCAGCATCTCCTCACAGGATTTAACAGTGTATTTGA
Organism: Danio rerio; assembly: GCF_052040795.2. Taxonomy (NCBI): domain Eukaryota; kingdom Metazoa; phylum Chordata; class Actinopteri; order Cypriniformes; family Danionidae; genus Danio; species Danio rerio. The sequence goes on from NC_141032.1 coordinate 7,882,899, forward strand.
TCGACCTCCTTGCTGCAGAAATGTGATTAGGAATGGCGGACATACCCAAAACAATCATATAACGATTCCTAGACCTAAATACTATTATTAATGCTGTGTTTTGAAATGACCCCTATAGCATGTCAGCCCACATAGAAATATAATAAATGGCAAACATGCAAGTTTTTGAAAATCAAGCTCATACTTAGATTTTACATTTCTAAAACATATTTTGAAATATTGCAGAAATGCCCACATGCCCACTTTTGTCTTTTAATTTTATGTGTTATATATATATATATATATATATATATATATATATATATATATATATATATATATATATATATATATATATATATGTGTGTGTGTGTGTGTGTGTGTGTGTGTGTGTGTGTGTACATATTTGTAATTGTAATGGTGGGGAAAAAAAAAAAAAAAATATATATATATATATATATATATATATATATATATATATATATATATATATATATATGTATGTATGTGTGTGTGTGTGTGTGTGTATGTATGTGTGTGTGTGTGTCAATATGACAATTTTAGCAATATTTTTAAATATAAGTTGCATATGAGGCATATTTATATAAATGTAATATTGAACTATGATCTTCAATGTTATAATTTGCGCATATGTATGTATTTATATTTAAAGCATATGTACATATTTGTAATTCCAATGGTGATATATATATACATTTTTATACATTTGATATACATATACATTTTTTGCAATATTTTGAGATATATGTGGAATATGACATATATTGATATACGCAAATTATTCATATTTAATCATGCATTCTATGAACTTGAATATTATAATTTGCAAATTTATAATTTCTATTTATCAGATTTCTGGATGACAGATTGCACCACGTTGTCAATAGATGCAAACTTCCTAGCAATAGTGTTTTTCAATCAATTTGTGTAAGAACAACTTTGGAAGAATAATTTTCAAATATTATTGACTCTCAAATGAAATGTCAGCATCACAGCTGTGTGCTCCAATAGCGCTTACTCCATCATATATAATGAGAACTTTTAAGACAACATTTAAGAGCGCTTTTATAAATCTCATTTTACCTCTTGGATGGGAACAAACATTAATCATTGCATTTTAGAAGTGTTTTAGCTGGCTCTACTGTAAAAAGCCCAATGTCATACTGGAATTCTGCAGAAACACTTATGAATCACATAAAGGAGGCTTGAAATTGTTTTCTGTTCCAGACAGGCGTTCATTACTGAATTTGTGTAGATTATGTTGAGCAGGAATGTGTTCATACCAGGATGACTTTACCGTATAAAATAATTGGCAGCTGTGGTTGCCAGATTTTCACTGATAAAAATACGGTATAGCCAAAACCGTAAAACTGCTGTCTCAGTATGTTTCTCTGCTTGTGGGAAACGTTGTTTGTAATGAGCGTTGGTTCATCATGACACTTTCTCATCCACACATGCTTATGGTTGTGTTTTTGTCTGTGTAGCAAAGTTATGCTGTGTAGATGTTAGTACTTCAAAACATTGATGTATGTCAAAAAGGAAATACGGTAATTTACCGGTATTTTAATAAATGTAATTTACTGTAGGCGAGACGGTGGCTCAGTGGTTAGCACTGTCACTTCACAGCAAGAAGATTGCTGGTTCGAATCCCAGCTGGGCCTGTTGGCATTTCTGTGTGGAGTTTGTATGTTCTCCCTGTGTTGGTGTGGGTTTCCTCCTGGTGCTCAGGTTTGCCCCATAAGTCCAAAGACATGTGCTATAGGTGAACTGAATAAGCTAATAATGGGTGTTTTCCAGTACTGGGTTGCAGCTGGATAGACATCCGCTGTGTAAAACATATGCCGGATAAGTTGGTGGATCATTCCGCTGTGGTGACCACTGATGAATAAAGGGACTAAGCTGAAGGAAAATTATTGAATGAATAATTTAGCGTAAATTTGACAGATTTTTTTACTTACACTCTAAATAATTGTTTTACCTCAAGTTTGGGTCAAAAATTGACCAACTTAACCATCAGGTTAAAAAGTATAGGTTAAATATTATTTTAAATCAACCCATTGTTGTTTCTTCATATTTGCCTAAGTTAAAGGGGACCTATTATGCAAAAATCATGATAAAAAAATTTGATTTTTTATAATCACACTTTGATTGAAATTCTCCCTTTGTATGTGTCATCATAGGCAGAGCTCGAAATTGTGACCAAAATTTTGTTTATGCGACCTCAAACTATATTTGGGAGCATTTGTGCGAGTGCATAAAATTGTTGTGTGCGACCAGTTTTTACTGCAAAATGTTCACCATATGCGCAGATTTAGGAGACATTCACGCAGAGTGCATCTTTGCACATGAAACGGAAAACGCACCACCCTGGAATGGTTTAAAACAGTCGTCATGTCAACTTGCTGCAGTAAACAAATCCCACAATCCCCTTTGCGCTATTCTTATTGGCCCACTGCTTTAGAACTGAACGCGAATGATTGGTTAATATCAGTTGTCAATCACTCAGATGACAGGGAGAGCTACAACCGCGAAAATGTAAAGCGCTGAAGACGAGAACGAAAATAACACTGACAGATTTGGTTTTGGAAACCATCTAAAGTTACAAATAATGACACACCTTAGTAGTGATCATGTGGTGAATGTTAATCCACCATCTACACTTTTCAAAGAGTGGATAAAAGACTTCCATTGGCTTCAAGTCCGCTATGAACAGTCTGTGGGATGGAATTTTAAGGTAACTGTTTGCCACATCTAGCACGAGAGCTTCTGTTTAATCCTTGATTTTATCGCCAGATGCTGTATGCCGTGCAAGTGGCAGTTATATGTAAAATTTAACATCCAACCACCATCGCAAACGGGCTTGCACTGAGTAAACTAACATCGCTACTCATGGCGTATGCATATATTAAGGTACAGTTTACAGTATGTCAAAAGCATCAGTGCAGTATCAGACACCACCCGTGATAACAGCAAAGTTGTATCGTTAACAGATTAATTCATGTCAAGCAGTGTGTGCAGGGCTGGTGAGCGCTCTGTGTAACTTTTGGTCACTCAGTTCTGTTATAAAAATATACTTTCTTGTGATAACGGGATTTCGTTGAGACATATTTTCCTCAAGCGTGCATATATATTGTTTGCTTGTTAGTTTGATTAGTGTTGATTTCAAATGCAATAAATCTGTTTGTATAAAACGTGTAGTAAATGTGCCTATAATTGGTGGGTGCACCTACATTTTTAAAGTTAGGAGCACCGGTGCTACCAAGCAAAAAGGTTAATTTTGAGCCCTCATAGGGGGAAACCTTGCCCATTAATGATGATCTCTCCCATATTAGCGTAAGATGTCAGTCTTGTTTTTAAATCTGCCACTATGCTGACACATAGGCATTAATAGCTCCGCCTTCTTCTGAAAAGAGCACAATCTTATTTGAATTTAAAGTGAAAGCCACCAAAATGAAGCAATTAGGATCAAAGCCTAAAAGGGGCAGTTTCAATGAGTTATGAAACATTATCTGCGAAATATTTGAAGTTAAAACTTCCCAAACACACTCTAGGGACATCACAGACTTATTTTACATCTTGTAAAAAGGGGCATAATAGGTCCCGTTTAAAACAAGCCAGAGTTTTTTTAGGAGCGTATGTAGATAGGATTTTACATTAGTTTAGCAGATGCTTTTCTTCAAAGCAGCTTATGGATGAGGAATACAACAATTTGCCCTGATGAAATAAATAACAAATAAACATGACTGAAGCTTGCGATACAAGGATTCAGTCATTGTTTAGAAAAGTGCAAGCTAGAACAGAGGAGGATTAATAAAAAGTGACAGCATAGAGGATTTGTATTTATTTTTTCCCCCTGCAGGATACAGTTAAGTGATCACGGAAGAGATGATTTTTCAGCTGTCTCTCCAATATTGTCAGGGATTCTGCATTTTGGTAAGATCAGATCATTCCTCTAGCATAAGGAACAGTAAACAGAAATGTTCTGGAAAGTGAAAAGTGTATTATTTAAAGGGCACCTATGATGAAAATCAACTTTTGTAAGCTGTTTGGACAGAACTGCATGAATGTATAGTGTGTCCACTGTCATACTGGAGTGATATAAAGACAATAAGTCTCTTTTTAAAATTTCCTGATGTTAAAATAGGATCTAAATTCCTCCCATTTTGAAGCCGACCACAATGTGACGTAGTAGTGCGGTTTCCCCGTCCAACGAATAATCATATCCACAAGACAGGAGGTGCGCAAAGCAACTGGGATTTAAAGATCTGTTCAGCTCTCTGTGATCATCTGCACCTCAAGAATGAGTTTTACAAGGTTAAAACGTTTACTAAAATGTCAATAAAGTCACTTTGTTAAACTGTAGAGTTCAATTTTTAACATCAAAAGTCAACAAAGCAGTGATGAGGGTCCCGTAATGCGATACACAACCGTAAATATGTACACACAAAATATGGAAACTGTTTATGAACAGATATATTTTACAGTGCTGCTACTGTAAAAACTAATTCTACTAATGATTATTTTCTGTATTTTTGTGATTGACTGATTTTTCCAATTATTTACAGTTATGCCCAAATAAAAAAATACTATAGTAATTTATAGTAAATACTGTAGTGTTTTGAACCATAATATAGTATTATAGGATTAGTCAAGCCAAGTGTTAAAATCCCTTTTTGTGGGTCAAGTCAAGCATCTAAAAGTCACTGACTGCGTATATTGGAGATTGTTTATTATTTCAGCTTCTTACATTTCTAGATAGTGTTTGCACAATTAAGGAGTAGTTCTCTTCAATCCAGTCTGCATCAAGAGCTTTGGGTTTTTCCAAATTTCCAAAGCTTGTTTTGCATTGCGTCTTCTACGTTTTTGTCTTCGATGAGATGGAAACAGTTTCCCAAAATCTTGGCAAAAGGCATCCTTTGCTAAAGAAGTTCCCAAACAAGTTTACACGTTAGCTCATAGAGTCAACATCTTTGATCAGCGTTAAGTCAGACTCGGGCACTGAAGTGAACTGGCGCTCTCTGTTTAAGATTCCAAACAGGAAGGGATCGAATGGCTTGTTTAACAAGCATAACTCTTATCGCAGATGGTTTTGATCCATTGTGGGGAGCCCAAATAAAACATTATTGCTGCCTGGTGATTTTGTAAAACACTTGAGTTTTAATAGTGTAAAAAAAATAAATAAAAACTGTAAATTAGCATTTTTTTTGTGATTCATGTTTATCTTGTTCATGTTATTTACACTTTTCAATTGCATTATGGCACCTTGATCTTTCCTCCAACAACTTTTAACTTTGAAAAGTTTGAAAAAGTGACTTTTATTAACGTTTTTCATAGTTTAAAATGATATATTGCCTGGGTTGGTGTTGCATACTGTACAAAAACCTTGTAATAAACTGCCAGTACATTTTCTGTTCTTATTTCTCTATACATTATTTCTTATACGTTATATAATTATTTAAATGTCAATAAAAGTCACTTTGTTAAACTGTAGAGTTGAATTTTCAACACTGAAAGCAGAGATCAAGCTCCCGTAATGCAATTCACAACCGTAATTAAATAGAAAACACTTGCGATTCACAAAATACAGAAATTGTTATTTAACATTGTTGTTATTTTTTACAGTGTAGCATATTTAAATAAGGGAAAGTTTATTTGAGCTCAGTTTATTGAGCTCCCAAGATTGACCTTCTGTTTACTAAGACAACAGGCCCTATCGTACACCTGGCACAATATGGCACAACCCTAGTTTTCTGTCACGTTGTTTAAATAGCAAAACTATTTGTGCCACTTTGTGGACTCATGCTTGTTCTGGTCTAAATAGGAGGTGTGTTAAGGCGCATTGTTGGCACATTGCTATTTTGAGGAACTAAAATACACTGCGCATTTGGCGAACAGTCAAAAACGAGTACACATGCAGGTCCAAAATGCACATACATTGCTTAATACACACAGGGTGTACAGCAATACACAAATATCTTTACAAAAAGTTAAAGGATTAATATGTTACAAAAATTAATAATTTTCTACATAAAAATAAAAACCACTGCCTCCATGCCTTTTTCACCTCGGGAAGGGTGGCTTTTTTTTTAGTTTATTCATGATAATCTGCTTTTGTGTAATGTTATTATTATTAGCAGTATTATTTATTATATGCATATTTATATTTGTTTTAATAAAAACAAGTGTCGATTTGTCCACCTGTTGGGTTTTGTAGTAAATGTGGATTCAGACCAGTGTTGCCAGATTGGAAATGTCAAAGTATCGTACCAGAACCTCAAAATTATCGTATTTGGAGTAAAATTATCGTACAGGAGTCAAACTGAGAGTATACAGCTATTATCTAGACACATAGCGTTTAGACACAACGTGCAAATTACCACAATACGTAAACAAAAATGGGGAAAAACAAGAACATCAAGGGAAAACTCCCGTCCTTCTCACCTTCCTTTACAGCACAAATTGTTTTAACATTATTGCTTAAAAGATCAACCGCAAACTGGAAACTACTGACCTAACCACGGGCACGCCCAGCAGGAGCGTTAACTCGTGAGAGAGAGCCATTGTCCACGTTGATTGGCTAAGAAGAGGCAACGTAAGATGGGATAGAAAACGTGCCTAACTCCACCTACTCCTCACAGACAGTACAGAAAAGATGCAGCTAGATCAATATTTAAAGAAGCCCGAAGATTACAATGAAGTTACCTTTAAATGCCATACAATTCTGAAATTATCGTACATTATAGGATTTTTCTCATTATTGATCGTACATCGTACAGAGGTCGAAATTATCGTACAAATACGATAATTATCGTACAAATACGATAATTATCGTACGTCTGGCAACACTGATTCAGACATGCCCTTGATGCTTTTGAGCCATGCACTTTAGACTTTGCGCCTATCATTAAAATAGAACTAACCGAGTGTGTTTATTTCCATTCTTATCCTGACAGTGCACGAGGTCATATAGACATGTTAAAGGAATAGTTCACCCTAAAATGAAAATGTACTCCTTTAATCTGTTGTCTTGTTCCTAGTCCAAATATCTAAAAATTCTTAAAGAAGCATTTTATAGTTGAGCAAAAAATGCTGTCTTGTTTTAACAAATAACACGGCAAAATTAGTGTTTTGCCTTAAAATAATCTACCAATGGGGTAAGCAAAATAATCTTATGCCAAAAGGAAAATACGCAGATTATTTGGCTTGTTTTAAGGAAAAATTCACTTCAACACACATATTCTGAATGCCTTTGGCAGAATTTAAATAAGCAATTTTAATCTAGATTAATTCCAAGATTACAGTGAGATTATTCTAGATAAAAAAATCTATGCCCAACTATACTAATTACCCTAATTTAATTAACCTAATTAACCTAGTTAAGCCTTTAAATTGCTTCTCAAGCTGAATACTAGTATCTTGAAAAAATATCTAGTAAAATATGATGTGCTGTCATCATGGCATCAAGATAAAAGAATCAGTTATTAAAAATGAGTTATTAAAACTATTATGTTTAGAAATGTGTTTAAAAGAAGACATTAGGGAAAAATATATAGTCTAGCTAATAATTCAGACTTTAACTGTATAAAATAGTCATAGTTAGATATGCTAATTCCATTCTGACATCACCAACGAGAAATAAAAGGAATAATTTCTTAATTCTTGTAAACACGGTTTAATTCTGTTGCCGAGTTATTGGTTTGTATGTAAATTGGCACAATGTGACATTCCAACACACTGGTTTTTTAAAATGACTAGCATATTAGTGCGCATTATTTACTAACTACCCTTCTCACTAAACGCCTAGTAATCTGAGACACAAAGCTGGCTCTTTATTTATGGCAATAAAAAGAGTACATTCTGCAAGTGCTTGTGCATTCAGTGTACTTTGGACAACTGTGCTCTGGGTATGTTTGTGCGTGCGCTTAGCCAAGGCCTTGCTAAAAAGTTCATCGTTTTTGTTGTCTGTTGGATGAAAGTATAGAGACAGGAAGTGAGTCTTGTTGAGGAATGCGCTTAGGGCGAACTGTCCTCTGGAGCGAGGCCTAGGGAAACACTTTTCCCTGTAGCTTTGAGAGGGTAAACGTGGCATTTTCTCCAAAGAAACTACTGCTGAGGTGAATCTCCGTGGCTTGGATTTTGAGTTTTAAGCACATCAGACAAACTTAGCGACTCAATGGGCACACAATGAACTTAACACAAAGGAAAAGGCTGATAGATTTTGGAAAGAACGGAGATCGGTCTGTAAAAGGTGGTAGAATGGAGCATTTTGGGAGCGTTCAGGAAACCCTGGCTTGTGTTGTTCGGGGCTGAAGGACCCTTGAGAGGTGGTGGGCGGAAGAGTCCCAGCGCTCACAGCACATAATTCACTGCAGCTGTTGGAGAGTCTCTGTTTTTGAAAAAAAGAAATGCTGGCGCGGACCAGAGACTTTGTTATGACAAGGAAAAGAACGAGCCGTTACACTACAGCTACTAACTCAACTCATTTGAGTCGAAAACCAAGTTCAACCAAGCAATCAAACCTTTAAATGTGATAAACTCTGGATGTATTTTATTTAAAGGGGTGCTCCAGAATGTAATTTTAAGGCTTGGTTGTGATTATAAGATGCAAAGCAATGTATGCTCATGCTTCATTTGTAGAAAATCAAGTTATTTTTTTATATGTCTTAATTTGATTACATACAGCTGACGTTGATTTTCTAAAAGACCCGCCCTCAAGAGGTTCTGATTAGTCTGATTAGTTTGTGCTGTGATTCGCAGATCGGCTCTATGTCACCAGTAAAGCGTCACGCCTCCACAAGCGCACGCTTTGATTCTGCTGTGTAAATAGTGTCAGTCAGAGTAGCTGTTAGGAGTATCTGTTTGAGTGTGTGTGAACAGACACATGTAACATGAAAACTGCATGTGTGCGGGACTGATGTTTATTTTTTTTTTTTTCAGACAACTTTTTGTCTTTATTGAACAATGTACTTGGATATAAAACAAGCCTGGATGCTTGGATGTTGGTTTATAAGTGATTAATTTTTCAAATGTTTCCTAAATCGTGGACTGACCAGTAGCTTTTGACATGGATGCTCATTTGGGAGATTGCCCTACTGTTGCCCTAAATAAATGAATAAAATAGTCTTAAAATGCACATGAGGTGTACCTGAGGTGATCATTATCAGTTTTCTGTTGTTCAGCTGCAAAAAATAGAGGCAGAAAACTCTTTTAATATAGAAAATACTCCTTCTATCGAGTGCCATTACTTTTATTTAGAACACGACTTAAATCAGCCTTTAATCAGCCTTTAGGCAAGATAGTCAGGCTAGCTCCTGTTAGTCCTCAATCTGGCAACCTGCACTTGCGTTTGTTTTGATACAGGCATGCAATACCCATTTCAACCACTGGGAGTCAAACTCATCCTGCACCTTTAAAGCATTTTGGCACCTACATTTTAAAATGATCTTTCATATGACCCCATAGCAGATAATCTACAGTATGTCTCTTAAAAACGAACAGTCCAACTGAATGATCTTAATCCCAGTACCAGAGCCAAGAAAGGCAGCTGCCGATAATGGTTTCTCAATACACTGCTGAGTCCAGCTTTTGGCGGACGATGATGATGGTATGTACCCTCCATCCGCAGATAATCTAGAGAAAGCGTGCATTCCTCTAGACTGACTCATTTTCAGCTGGGACATGCGAGCGATGTGCCCCAATCCGCAGACAAACTGCAAGCTTTGTTTATCGTTTTTAATGGTTTCCGTTAGCTCTCTTCAAGGGTCAGAGACAAAGGATATTCAAGATGATGAAAGGCCATTTTTTACAACTCTAGTTTGAAATGAATGTGCCTGCCAAGTTCATGGAGGGGTAATATTTGTAGTCTACTTGTGTTGTTTTGGGGGGGAAATGTTTTATCGACTTTCAATAATAGGTTTGTTTTAATGGGGCTTGCTTCTTGAAAATAAGGAGCACAATTTCTGTGGAAACACGTATTATTTTCATTCATTCAATCATTTTCTTTTCGGCTTAGTCCCTTTATTAATTTGGGGTCGCCACAGCGGAAGGAACCGCCAACTTATCCAGCATATGTTTTACGCAATGACGTATATTTTATGCAACCCACTGTGTCACCGTGCAGCCCCACGTATTATAAAACACGTATAATTCATTTAAGTAGGTTTAATTAAATAGCGTTTTAAGGCTTTTTCTTTTATTTACGAGTTTTAAGGCAGTTTAATTGACTTAAGTTGAAATGATTTGCAAATCAGAACAAAAACAGTTTTTAAAATAGAAAATATTCCTTCTATAACGTGTCCATGCTTTTATTTAGAACATGATTTAATACAGCCTTAAATCAGCCTTTAGGCACGATAGCTCCTGTTAGTCCTTAATCTGGCAACCTGCACTTGCGTTTGTTTTGATCCAGGCATGCAATACCTATTTCAACCACTGGGTGTCAGATTTAAAGTTTATACTGCTCCTTTAAAGCATTTTTGCACCTACATTTTAAAATGACCCAGCTGAGGCTCGAACCAGCGACCTTCCTGCTGTGAGCCGAACGTGCTACCCACTGTGCCACCATGCAGCCCTATTTACACATGCAGTGTATAAAACACATATTATTCATTTGAGTAAGTTTGATTAAAAAGTTGAGTTTTAGGGCAGTTTAATTGATCTAAGTTGAAATTATTTGCAAAGTTGATTTGATTCAACCTAAAAATGTTAGAAAGCACACACCTTTTTCACTGTTTCATTGTTGCCAGTTTCTCTGCTTTTGCTTTATTCATTCATTCATTTTCTTGTCGGCTTAGTCCCTTTATTAATCCGGGGTCGCCACAGTGGAATGAACCGCCAACTTATCCAGCAAGTTTTTTCGCAGCGGATGCCCTTCCAGCCGCAACCCATCTCTGGGAAACATCCACACACACATTCACACACACACTCATACACTACGAACAATTTAGCCTACCCAATTCACCTGTACCGCATGTCTTTGGACTGTGGGGGAAACCGGAGCACCTGGAGGAAACCCACGCGAAGGCAGAGAGAACATGCAAACTCCACACCGAAACGCCAACTGAGCCGAGGTTCGAACCAGCGACCCAGGGACCTTCTTGCTGTGAGACGACAGCACTACCTACTGCCACTGCCTCGCCGCTTTTGCTTTATAAATAAAGCCAAATAACTTTAAAAGTATATTTATGACTATATGTAACTTTTTTCATTGCACCTTGACTGCTGATACGTGTCAATTATTGTATTCTAAACAATAATAAACACTGAACATAGTTTTTCCAAAATGGTTTAGGCCTATACAACAGAAGTACTTCTACAAATCATAAATCTGAGAGAATTATTCCACACTCACTTGTCGACATCCGCCAAATAAACATAAACCTTACTGACCTTGAAGTCGGCAGGAATCAGAAGATAAATACATCCTTTTTCCTTCTATCGTGAGGAACATTTAGGGCTGCACGATTAATCGGAAAAAAAATCTCAATTCGACCCTACACACAATCTTAATTCAGCTTTTCTACAATTCAGCCAATTAGATTTTCAAGGTCAGGAGAAAAGCGTTAAGGTGGACGCACAAGTCTTTTCATTGTTTTACATACTCTGCTTAGCACCTCAAAATGGTGTTAAAAGTGTCACATAATGTATTCATAAGGTTATTCACCCAAAAATGTAATTTTCGTCTTAATGTCATGATGTATTCGCGGCCGCGAAATCACACATCAGCTGACGCACTGTTTGTTTACCTCAGAGAGGATGCGCACTATGTCTATTTAGTGAACAGAACCTGCATAGGCTGTGAATAACAGGTAATAAAGTTGGAAACAACGTTCAGCTTGTTGCACCGAGAGATCATTTGAGAGCTGCGCCGAAAGTATGATTTGCATGTGTGTGTTTTTTTTCTGAGAGTGACGGCAGACATGACATGAACGCATGTAGCAGTGAAAGTGAAACTGAAAGCACAAACATCATTAAAAATATCATATCACATTTTAGAGTAACGATTGTGACAAGCATTTGATTTGTCATTGCTTTGATCGCTATATGGCGAATAAAGCCCGCCTTCTAGTACAGGAGCCAATCAGTGATCGCTAAAGTATGACAATTCTCCAGGGGAGGGGTTCGGACCAGACATGAGTTTCTGCAGATTTTGTGTGATACAAACATTTAGAAATGAAACTAAAAAGACAGTTATTGTTTATTTATATTGGTTATTGGTAATATGAAATGTAATTGACAGTTTGGCAAGAAGTTTTGGAGAATTTGATGTTTCCTCATTCAAACAGAATGCCCGAGCATACTGCCCGAGAGTCGTTTCAAAGATGGTTGCCGAGTGAAATGACTTGCCTTAAAGCAGGGGTCACCAACCCTGTTCCTGGAGAGCTACCTTCCTGCAGAATTCAGTCCCAACCCTGATCAAACACACCTGAACCAATTAATAGTACCTGAAGCAGCACTTGATAATTCCAAACAGGTGTGTTTAGTCAGGGTTGCAACTGAAATGTGCAGGAAGGTAGCTCTCCAGAAACAGGGTGGGTGACCCCTGCCTTAAAGGGACTTTGCTAGTCAGTGGAAACCGTAGTTTAAACAGCTTTTTGTCATATTTTACACTTGAACAATTAAACAAATGCTTAAGTATATTTAACTGACTTGATTTTAATTGAATTACAATATTGATGCTGTAAAAGCACCCTTTTGTTGCATAAACCTTTCACCGGAAGTTAATTGATAGCTTAAAAACACTTGTCCTGCATACAGCCCATTGGTTCCGCTGTTTAAAGGCAGCCTGTTAGGCAATAAATCACTTTTATAAGGGGTTTAAACAACGTGTGTGGCAACAGTCTGTGAATATAACCATGGTAAAAATGTTTTCATTTTATGTTTTATAATCACATTAGATAAAAACAGTCTGCAGAAACACTTTGATTGACATTTCCCCCTTTGTACGTGTCATCAAAGGGGGAAAGCCCCACCCATTATTGACCATCTCTCCCTTGGTTCTCGGGATACATCAGGATATATACATAGGACAGGGGTGGCCAACCCTGTTCCTGCAGAGCCACCTTCCTGCAGATTTCAGTTGCAACCCATATCAAACACACCTGCCTGTAATTATCACGTAGTGTTCAGGTCCTATTTAATTGGTTCAGGTGTGTTTGATATGGGTTGCAACTGAAATCTGCAGGAAGGTGGCTCTCCAGGAACAGGGTTGGTCACCCCTGGCATAGGACATTAGTCTTGTTATTAAATCTGCCACTATGCTGACACACACAGATTAGTAGCTCCGCCCTCCTCTGAAAAGGGCACAATCTCATTTGAATTTAAAGCGACAGTCAGCAAAATAAGATAATTTGGCTCGAAAGCTAAAAGGGGCAGAGTTGTTTGTGTGCATTATATTTGTGCTATTTTGAGCTGAAACTTCACTCACACACTCTAGGGACATCAGAGACTTATTTTAGATTTTTGTTTTAAAAAGGGGTATAATATGTCCCCTTTAAATGAGCTTGCATGTCAGCAAAAAAACAAAACATTTTTTTTTTGGTAAATGATGTTGCGCTTAGTATTATTAGTAGTTGTCATGTAATTTTCACTCTTAACCTAATTTGAATTTGACAACCATGCTCTAGATTGTATTTAAAACGTTTGTTGTCTATGATGACTTCTACTCGCCACTGTTTATGCATTCGAAAACCGCCAGAGTGTCGATATTCTGCTGTTTATGCAATTACGCAACATTTCCATGACATCAGTCTGAAGCCAGCAGTTATGAGGTCAGCAAGTCCAGTCGGAGCCGCTGGAGCCGACAGCATCACACACATCTGTGCGATTGTTTGCAGGTTTCTACGCAACATCAGGCCATTGTTTCCGCAGAGGTCTATTGAACCAGTGTAATGACATATTTAATAGATACGATTTCCATCATAAGCAATTGAAAGTGCACAAATAAAAGATACAGTCCCTGTGAAGCAATTCTGCATTAAATGCCAGAGTTATTGAAGGACCGAATGGGATCTCATTAATCCTCTGTTTCTTGGATTGAACTTATAACCCTTGAGTTAACAGGCCAGAGGTTCGACCATCAAGATTCCAGTGCTGTAAGCAAATAAAAATAAAGAGGTATTTATTGTATATATATATATATATATATATATATATATATATATATATATATGAAGAGTTTAGATTCAAAAGCTGATAAACTTTTTACTTTTTACCATTTCCGCCAAAAATGAGATAATGACATTAAGTTAATGCATTAGGCACGAAGTACACCATCAACACATAGACTTGCTTCAAATCATCTAAACGCAGCGTCTGCATATTCAGTTTAAAATAACAGTTTGTTGGCAAAAGCCGCTAAACGCCACTTGCCTTTGACAGCAAAAGCTGATATATCCTGAGAACCAATCAGAAGGCGTGAATCACGTTTTCAATGTAGCAGCGCGCCGGTACGCCGGCTTTATGAGGAGGCTGTTTTATTCCGCTTTTGATTTTAAAAGACAGAGTTTGATGAATTGCATGTGCCGGTCCGACTATCAGTGAATGGAAAATTAAAATGTCCCTTACCTCAAAACTCTGTGCATTATAAGAAAACTAAAACACAATGTACAGTCGGAAGTGTAGCATGCATTCATAACGTTTGTTTGCGCAGCAACGCTACTTTGAATGAGTCCGAATTACTATAGCTACATTAAACAGTAACTTCATTTCATGAAATATGAAGTTAGATGCCGTTTTTGTATCCCGCATGGATGCTATGAGAATAAACAATAGAAGAAAATGAGACCAAGACTTTGAGTACAGTGAAGATGAATAAAATACAGCTTCTGAGAGACATCCTCTCTTCAGCACAGTAGGCCTTACCTTGTGTTTGCTGATGTAAGCTATGTTTAAATTTAAAAGATAAATATAATGTATAAATCTATAAATTTTTTATATTACTTAAAAATATATATATATATATTTTATTAATAGACAACGCACTGATATTGATGTTTCACAATGTTTTAAGTCGAATTTTAAATAAAAGCAAAAGTATGCGATAGAAGAAACATTTTCCATATTAAAAAGAGTTTTTGTATAACCGACACCTGAAATTTATATTTTTGAAACGGCTTCTATTTATTGCAGCTGAACAACAGGACTAACTGACAATGATCACTTTAGGTACACCTCATGTGCTTTATTCAGTGTTAAATGCTAATAATGCGAGTTTGAATGCCATTTTGCATGACATTTATTGCCATACTACTGAAAGCAGCAGCAGATAGTTCTTGAAAATAAAATAAACCATTTGAAATTGATTTAAAATTTGAACTTTAGGACTGGGTCTCAGTGCAAGCCAACACATATCAGTGATTCAGCATCTACATTTAATAATGTTAAAGAGGTTTAATATGTATTAATTCGAGTAATGTTGTTGGAGTGCAGTGAGTGCACTATTCTGTGCTTCTGAATTGCTGTATTTAAATGTCTATCGTGTTTCGTCAGCCAAATTGTTTATCTCCTTACGTAGTGTGTTGTTAGGACACAAGGTTACCATGTAACCTGCTCACCTAAAGTTTACATTAGTAGTATTTATATTATTTGCTGATAATTAACCATCTCATGTGGAACTCTGAATCTGCGTCTCATTTCGGAGCCTGCTACTGTCCACCGAAGTTCACATTTTGGTTGTGAACGCATATTCTGAGAGCCTTCCTGACTGAATAAATTAAATGCGCTGTTTTCCATCAAGGCAACCCGAAATGCTCAAATATAATTGGCTAAATTGACATTGGTCGGCTTAAATGACCTAAACAAAAACAGAAAATCTGTCACGTAACTCACATTTATGAGGCAAAATATCTGATTTTAGCACTGTTTTTCAGATTAACAAGATGTTTACTTAGCATAACGTTTCTTATCTGCAAACATATTTTGGTATTTTTATCCTTTAGAAGAGACAAAACGTAGATACAGCACCTTTAATACACTCCATTGAACATGTACACAAACATCACCTATATACTGCATAACTGCAGGTTAACTATGTTCATATATAATAACTTTAACTGTCAAAAGCTGTTAGTTACTAGTATATTACCTCAAGTTATTAAAGTTATGATAACTAATAACCTTAACATTTCCGAATTTGAATGTATTAATGTGTACTTTTTGAAACAATAATTATTGTGAAAAGCGCTATGAATATACTTAAATTGAGTTAAAGTTATATACAGTTGAAACCAGAAGTTTACATACACTGTATAAAAAGGCACATAACCATTAAAAAAAGTCAGATGCTAAATGTGACTAAACTTTTTCTCTTTTAGGTAAGTTTTGGGTTATCAAATTTGTTTCTGTAATGCTTAATACCAGAATAATAATTTTGAGAAATTGTTATAACTTTTCTTGAAAGTCAAGTTTACATACAATGAGATTATTCTGCCTCTGAAAAAGCTCAGATGATGGTGTCAAGGTTTTGGATGTTTCTGATTGGCTAATTGACAGCATTTGAGTTAATTGGAGGCTCAACTATAGAATAGGATTTAAGGAAAACCTCAAACACACTGCTTCCTTTTGTGACAACATGGGAAAATCAACAAGCCAGAATCAACAAAAAAAAAAAATAAATAAAGCCAGATTAAAATTTGCTAAATTACACTGGGAAAAAGACATTTTGGAGACTTGTCCTGTGATCCGATGGAACTAAGATTGAACTGTTTGGCCATAATGACCAGTGTTACATTTGGAGGACAAAGGGGAAAGCTTAACAGCCTAGGAACACCATACCAACTGTGAAGTATGTGGGCAGCATCATGTTGTGGGGCTGTTTTACTGCAGGAGAGACATGTCCACTTCACAGCACAGATGGGATCATAAAAAAAGAACATCATGTAGAAATACTGAAGCAACATCTCAAGACATCAGCCAGGAAATTAAAACTTGGCCACAAATGAGTCTTCCAAACAAACCATGACCTAAAGCATACTGCCAAATTAGTTCAAATGTGCTTGAAGGACAACAGAGTCAATGTTTTGGAGTGGCCATCTCAAAGCCCTGATTTCAATCCTATAGAAATTTGTGGGCAGAGTTGAAAAAGCTTGTGCGAGCAAGACAAAATCTGACTCGGTTACACCAATTCTGTCAGGAGGAATGGGCCAAAATTCCTGCAAACTATTATGAGAAGCTTGTGGAAGGATAACCAAAACATTTGAAAAAGGTAAACAGTTTAAAAGCAAAGCTAAAAAAAAAAAACCAAGGAAATGTATGTAAACTTTCGACTGTCTAGAAATTAATAAAAAAAACTCTCAAAAAAAAAAACAATCTCACATTATTTTGGTATTTAGCTAATGTAAATCCTTTAGGTAATCCTAACGGACCTAAAATAGTAAACGTATAGTATGATTTACCATCAGACATTTTTTAAGTGAAGTTTAGTTTTAAACTAATTTCGAGAGAAGCATGTGCTCATGATTTACCCAGCTGGTCCACATTAACTAATTATGATCCTCCAATCAAAGGATCCCAAACCACTATATATATCCTCATTTCCTTTCTACAACTATCTTCGTCTGGAAGAAACCCCCCCTCCTCCCCTTCTTCCTCCTTTATCCAGAATGGGCGGCACGGTGGCCCAGTGACTAGCACTGTTGCCTCACAGCAAGAATACCAATGGTGTTGGGTCCTCGCTGAGCCATCTGGTATTTCTGTGTGGAGTTTGCATGTTCTCCCCGAGTCCGCGTGGGTTTCCCCCGGGTTCCCCGGTTTCCTCCCACCATCCAAATGTGCTCTATATTATAGATAAAACAAGCCTAAACCTTTTTTATAATGTCTTACTCTCAGGAAGTTCGCCTTGGCCTCAGCAGCGGGGGAGTTTGAGATAGACCTGAGCTCAATCTCCACTCGCCCTGCAAAAGGGGGGGAGCCCTGGGCTCGAGGATCCCTTGAGCTCAGGGCTCTCTCCCGGGACAGCATGCCAAACAAGCTATGTATAAATCATGAGCTAAGTGTGAACTCTTGAAAAATGGTTGAGTTCCTTTTTTTAGAGTGTATGTAAACTTCTAGTTTTAACTGTATATTCATTGGCATTATCATTATACCCTAATACAAACAGACAAAAAAAAAAGGAAATCAACAACGATGGCTGCTGTTTATCTATTCCCTTATGGCGTGAGAAATTAAATGCTGATTATATTCTCTGTAAAGCACCAAAAAAAGAGGCATTTCTGAAAGCCATCGGTGTCTCCAATCCAGACTCAATAACCCGGTGGCCTTCTTTGCTTACAGTGAGGTTAACCACTAACCTTGCATGAGAGGATGTTGGCAGCGCTACTTTCTTTAACTTTGCACTTTTGCTCCGAAGGGAAGAAATCGAGGCACAAAGAAGACATTCGGGTCGCTAATCAGCTTTGGGAATCCATTCCTTGAACACAGCCAAAATGTTGGATGAGAATGAATGTTTTAACCGCGCCAGCAATTCATAGATGTTTTCTTTAGTGGCTGTACGTGATGATGGACAAAAAGTCTTGACGTTTGTCTGTAGAGCTGAGCATTTTGTTGATTTATTCTTGTGTTCCATAAGATCGTGGCTTATGTTGGCACAGCACGCTCGGTTAGAAATAATCTGAGTGCCAAGAGAAAAAACATGTCAGCTACAGAAAGATATCCGTCTTTGAAGCTATTATACAGAAGTTTGGCCTGAAGAGTGGCTTCTGACCTCCCAAGTGTAGTTATGTTGAAAAATAAGTTTAATGTACCTTTCTGTGGGTGAACTATGGTTTTAAATGAGTGCTCGAAGACTTGTTACATGTGGTAAAATCACTTGTGCCTTGTGTGGATTACTGGTGCAGTGAAAATAAAGGCTGCAGTACTCAATACAAACAGTGCTCGACATAATTGAGTACACCCCACTTCGAAAATGAATACTGTTATCCATTTCTCAGTGAATGTGGGTCATATATTTTGGCGCATTTGAATGAATTAGATTTATTAATTGGATATATAACATTTCAGTCACTGAACATCGAGAAAAAGAAAGATAATGAATTTAAATTCATAGGAAATATTGGGGGGAAAAATCCAGGCATTTGAGGTTAGAGTAAATGCCTCTACAATAGATGACTACAAATTTTACTAAACATTCCAATATTTAAAAACTTTTTTTCAGTTTTGCTGTATTACTTTCAGTGAATGACAATTTTATTGGCTGTTTAATCGTCCATATTTACTCTTCCTCATTAACTTTCCTTTGGGTTATTTTTGCTTTATCAGGGGTCGCCACAGCAGCATAAAACTCCATCACTAAATTCATTTTAAGTGGATTTTAATATACTATTTGTATTTTTAAATGTTGTTGATGCTTCGACTCCTATCTAATTTTCATTCATTCATTCATTTACTTGTCGGCTTTGTCCCTTTATTAGTCCGGGGTCGCCACAGTGGAGTGAACCGCCAACTCATCCAGCACATTTTTACGCAGTGGATGCCCTTCCAGCCGAAATCCATCTCTGGGAAAATAATTGATATTATAAAAATATATTATTAATATTATATTGATTTGCTTCTTAATGAAAGTATTAAATAGTAAAACATGTTGATTTGATTGGTAATTTCTCCTATTATTTTTCCCCCTGGCATTAAAGATTAGACAAAATTGCTTTGATATAATACCTAAAGTGAATGACACAGCAGAATAAAAAAGCATCATAAAATTCATTTTAAATTTTTGAGTTTGTCCCTGCTTAGAATTGTCATGTACTATTTGTGTTTTTAAAATATTGTTGACGCTTTGACTCCTATCTAATTTTCTACATAAAATAAATAAATAAAATTACTACTTCAAATAATAATTACAGATACACACACATGTATTCTGGGATATTGAATGAATATAAATATGAATAAAAATAAGTAGACAAAAAAATTATAAATAAATGTATTTATATACTGTTTATTTCCATCACATTTGGTTTTAAATTTAATATTAAGTGACGATAAAAAGTCCTGAATTTAATATTTTTTTTATCTGTAAACAGAGTAAAAGAGACATATTCAAACAACTGATGTAAAATGGATATGTGTTTTGTATCAGACACAAATTGCATCTTAACACCAGGCAGATTAGTAGTGATTGGACTGAACTTCTTCATCACTTTTTTGTTGCAGTAATTGAACTGAACTGAATTAACATAATCAACTTGAGTTTATTAAGCTGTAGAGCTTCTTTACTGCATCATTTCAATTGGTCTGGGATTTAATAACATTTCTGATTCTGCTATTTTCCAGTTTATTACTCTAAATATGCATTAAAAATGTCTGTATTGTATAAATCACTAAATAAAAATAAAGTCCACTTCATTTGATCTAGCAAATTTAAACACATTGTAAAAAAATGCCTACACAATATCTTTCTCTCGCCTCAAAGCAAATTGATTA
Organism: Danio rerio; assembly: GCF_052040795.2. Taxonomy (NCBI): domain Eukaryota; kingdom Metazoa; phylum Chordata; class Actinopteri; order Cypriniformes; family Danionidae; genus Danio; species Danio rerio. The sequence goes on from NC_141032.1 coordinate 7,903,317, forward strand.
AGTTAACTTAGTGGTTTTTACAATTTTAAGTTGATTGAACATAAAACAATTAAGTTTTCCTTAAAAGAACTCAAAAGCTGTGTTGTTTCATCTCACTTTAAAAAAGTATTTTGGCAAAAATTTTCAGAATTTTGTGATAAAAAACTGCACAAGTTGCATAGCATTGGAGAGGTCTGATTGGACTTCCTGATTTCCACAAGTGTTTTCCAGTGTCTTGTGCAATAAGTATCAAACGGTGAGAAAACAAACTGTAGGCGTCCAGGAGCATGAGGTTGAGACCACCCTTGTCATCGGCCAAAACATCACGTGTTTCATTCGACTTGGAGTTAAATGGTCAAAAATCTGTTCGTCATTTTTAAGAAGGTTATGGGTGTTTATGAAAAGTTTCCCCGAGGCCTTTCCACAGTCTCATAAATCCATTAGATCCTGTTTGGGGTTTGTTTCTTGGCCGATCACAGAAAAAAAAAAAAAAAAAAAAAAAAAGAGTAATTCTGTTTTCTCTTTGAATGCAGTTAACTCTGTAAAGTTCACGTTGTGTCTTCAGGGCTTTATCCACTGCCTCTAGATAGCAAGTCTTAGCGGTAAAGCAGGGCTGATTCAGCCGGTGCCTGTGGTTTGAGCAATTTTCAGTCAATCTGCTCTGAAAAAAAAAAAAAAAAAAACCTCCCCTGTAATTCATTGGATATAAATAAACACATTACATTTGTCTGGATTACAGCAGACATACGTTTTAAAGCTTGGCCCAAAATTGCCATGCCTGCATCTCCCAATGTAGGTCATGATCCTGTTCCAGAGAAATCGGAGATGAAAAAAGTAGTAGGCGTCTATTGACTGCTGCATTTTGTGGTTGTGATGTCTTTTAAGGGCATCCAAATTCGCTGATGAACACGTCTCTGTGTTTTAAGCTTTAATTTAAATCATGTGTTGTTGGCAAACATCTCGAACTGAATTACACTGTTAGACTTTGCCGCAATTGTACAGTTATTTACTGCTAAAAAGCCTGGTTTAATACCATATACACTCTTTACAGTTCGATACTGTAATATGCACTGCATTGAGGGTCATTTGAAAACTTTTTCGGTAACACTGCAAATTAGGAATTTGCGGTATTCTACTGTAATCAAAGTAATCTGCTACTTTAGTTGGCATCAAAATGTTTTATCACAAAGTGAAGTTTATTTATAAACTAATTTCGAGAGAATCATGTGCTTATGATTGCTTGAGGCCCGCGTTATCCAATTTATAATTCATCAATCAGACGATTACTAAGCCACTAAAAAACCCTAAGTTCCATATAACAGCCATTTTCGTTTTGTTGAATCCCCCCTTCAACACCTCCTCCTCCTCCTTTCCTAGATGGGTGGCACAGTGGCCCAGTGGTTACCACTGTTACCTCACAGCAAGTACATCACTGGTTCTAGTCCTTACCAAACCAGCCGATGTTTCTGTGTGGAGTTTCCACGTTCTCCCTGTGCTCACGTGGGTTTCTCTTGGGAAACCTTCCACCATCCAAAAACATGCAACTTAAGTTAATTGACTAATCCAAATCTGCACCATAGACATGCTCCTAGTAAGTAGTTATCTCTTACGAACAATCACTATCTGTTCATTAGCCACAACAGCAGCAGGGAGTTCTCGAGATCTACCTGAGCTCAAACTCCCCTCTCGCCTTGCAAACGGGAGGGAGCCCCAGGCTCGAGGATCTTATGAGCTCAGGGCTCTCTCCCGGGACAACATGCCAAACAAGCTTTGGAATCAATCATCGGCTACGTGTGAACTCTTGAAATGAATTTAAAATAGATTGATGAATGAAAAGACTTGTAAACTGTTTAAAATGGATATAATAATGATCAATAATTCAAATTAAAACAAATCTTGTCAATTGTTTGGAACAATACAAACAAGATATTTGATTCGAGGAACTGCTCTAAGCGTGTATTTTTCATGTAATGTTTGTTACCGCACGGCGAATGATTGAAAAAAAACCTCCGCATTTCCCGGAAACTTAGATGCACTCGTCAGGTAGCACCAGAAAGCCGTGTGTGTTATTCCCGTCACAAAATGCGGCGAAAATCCTATACGACGGTAAGTTTGATTGTGGTACTAACATGTTTACACTCGGTGTAATAGTTAGTTCGATACGAACAAACTGAATAAACAAAGAGCACTGGTCGCTCACTTACCAAATCTGTAGAGACAGGACACCAGCAACAAGAGCCGCGTCTTTATTAAGAGGAGACGAGCAGCAAATCCGGATCTCACCATTTGCAGATGAGAAAAGCTCTCCGGTAAACAATGTTCCTTAGACACGTACTGTTGTTGAGCGTCGCGTGCACTGTAATCCACACGTGACTCCAGCTGCGCTCTCATAGAGAGAAAATGAAAACAAAACCTTCACTGCAGCTAATTATAAAAGTAACACTGCACGCTTGTTTTGCCAACACAACGTGGCGTCTCTCTGCCGTCTAAACACTGTAACATTAATGAATATTAATGAAGTTGCACAATAGGGCGCGTTGATTGGTTTGAACCAAGCCTTACTCATGCATTAATGCAGCACACTCGAACGTAACAAGGCACTCCCAGATACAGACGCCCAGTCTACACGCTGGAATACACGCTAAGATCTCATGGCCGTGACGCAGCTTCAAAAATTCGTTTCAAACCGGAAGTATGAATTTGCTCGAAATAACGCAAAAACAGCCAATTTTCACTTTTTAGTGAAATATTTGTGTACTAATTGTGTTTTTAGCAGCATGGGACACACATAAGACTGTCAACAGCTCAAATGTGTTTTGGTGTTTCGTGACCCTTTAAGCTGAATACTAGTATCTTGAATAATATCTGGTAAAATATTATTTACTGTCATCATGGCAATGATAAAATAACTCAGTTATTAGAAATTAGTTATTAAAGCTATCATATTAGAAACGTGTTGATAAAATCTTCTCTCTGATGAACAGAAATTGGGGGAAAAATATACAGGGGGGCTAATAATTCTGACTTCAACTGTATGTTATGAAGATACACTTCACTTAAAGCATCTAAATGTAGTATTCTGCATCATAAACTTTATTACCATTCCGCATAAACTTTTCATAAAGCAGTAACGCATTTGATTTTTCTACAGAGGCGACTTGCAGCAAATGGACAGGAAAATGACCCGCGCCCTGCCTAAATTGCACAGGCATTTTTTCCAGCGCAGGCCATGTGGAAGAATGTGTTGATATGAATTGCTGATTTTGTTAATACGCCAGCATAAGTGATTCCTGATGTTTAGCTTTTTTTCTGAAATGTCCCATTCTTCTCCGCAGCTGCCACAGAGGGGCCAGTCAATGGAGGTGAGGACTTCTTTCAGAAGGTAAGGAAAACCACATTGCTTTGGCACACACATGCAGCGGGAGAAAATAGGTTAGCGTCATGTTGCATGTGCAATTATTTCTGTCGAAGGACAAACTGCAATTAGCACTGCACGATACCAGTTTTGTGGCATTTAAACCTCAAAATACTACCATGGCGGTTATAGGATAAATATGGTACAGCCATAAGTCATAGTTGAATGCACAGTGCATATTTCAAAGTTGAATTTTCATCTCGAGTAACTCACTTGTGGCTTACTTGATTTGTGTAAAAGGAAATACTACAGCTTTGAGAAGATGACAGCAATTTTTTTTCAAGTTAAAGAATGCATTGTATTGGGCATGTTCACTCAAGTCGTTCCAAGTTTTAGGGCTCTATTTTAACGATCTAGGCGCAAAGTCTAAAGTGCATGGGGCAAACACATTTAGGGCATGTCCGAATCCACTTTTGCTATTTTAGGCATGGAAAAATAAGCTTTGCGCCCTGGTGCATGGTCTAACAGGGTTGTGCTTATTATTTTAATGAGTTATAGGTGTGTTTTCAGCATAATGTGCATTAAAACAATCAGAGTCTCTTCTCCCATTGCTTTTAAGAGTCAGTTACGTCATGACATGGTGCATTTGCTATATTTACATGGCACACTTTGAGAGAAAGTCTAGTAGTGAAAAAGCAGTTAAACAGACCATCTGCAGCGAGAGGATAAAGAATAAGCCTCCTCCATTCGGCCTCTTTACGTTCTCTTTACTTTTACTCTTTACTTAACTCCTTAACTTTCATGGATAAGGAAACGGTGTTGTACTCACTCCACTGAAGACATCCATCAGCCTACCTATTTAATTTTGTTTCTTAAGCGCAAAGATTTGTTTCAAAACTATTTCTAAATTCAGTTCAGTTCCAGCAAACAAATAAATGACCAATAATACAATATAACAATAATAATAACAATAACAATAAAACAAAGTATGGTCAAAAAACTGAGTTATATCCAAACACACTATTCTTATGCCCCATATAGTGACGCATGCATCCCTAAAACCCAACAGAATTTACAAATGCAAATTGTCATCAATAAACTCATCATTTCCCCCACAGTCCAAAGACATGCGGTACAAGTGAATGGAATAAACTAAATTGTCCATAGTGTATGAGTGTGAATTCAAGGGTGTATGGGTCTTTTCCAGTGTTGGGTTGCTGCTGGAAAGGCATCCTTCCACTGCGTAAAACATATGCTGGATAAGTTGGTGGTTCATTCCGCTGTGGCGGCCCCTGATTAATAAAGGGACTGAGTCGAAAAGAAAATGAATAAGAGAACGTATGATAATAACACGTTAATAATGTATAACAAAGGACATTAAAAAAAAAAAAAAACGGATCTGAGCAACCCAATAATACTGAATTATAGCTACTTTCACTGTCGAAACCAAACTCCTGTTAGCACCTGTTAACAAAAACCCCATAATAGTCGTCCAGGTTGTCGGTGTAAAAGTGTGAAGTGTGTGATAAATCACCTTTGCTACAACAGCCTGGCCGGCGACTCGTGACACGTCACCCTTCACCGAAGGATCCTCATAACAGGCCTGCCGTCCATTTACAGCCCACGCCAAAACAAGCGCGCTCGGCGTATTTGGATTCAGTGGGGTAGAACGCTCTTTAGGGCTTAATTGGCAGGCCGTGAACAAATACAGGCTAGAAAAATCCAGACGGCTCAGTGCAGCACCTGAATCAGAACACGCCGGCCTTCAAAATAAACACACGCTCGCAGGCGACTCCATATTGGTACCAAATCCAGCACACGTCAAAGTTCCTTTTGTGTTTGACCATGAAAAAGTGTTGGAAAATAATCAGAGAGCTTGGAAAAAGAGCTGTTCTGGAAGATACGGCTGGCTGCGTGGTAAGAGTCGCAGCTGATGCAAAGCTTCAGGAACGCCGCCTTATGCTTTTCAAATAAACACAATCGTAGCATATCACGAACAGCGTCTTAACAGTGGTCGTGTCCCACATGGCATCCAAAATGTGGATTTGCGTGTTTGACGGACTTTGCTTGCATGTGTTCATGTCATGATACCATACTACTAGGCAATGGAATTTATTTTAGGTTTTAGGAGTTTGCGCATGAGCACAAACAGCTCCTCATTTTTGATTGGCTTGATTTTCGATAATAAGTCATAAACCTGATGTAAAACTGCCCTGTTTTGAGTGCTGAGGTTGCTTTTGTTAAACGCAGCATTTCATATTTGGTTTTAAAAATGAAAACACGTTTTTTTTGGGACACTATGCACTAGTATTTATTTTGATTTGCTTGATATTTGATATTAACCCATAAACCATTCACTACCTGACAAAAGTCTTGTCCCTATCCAAGTTTTAGGAACAACAAATAACAACTTGACTTCTAGTTGATCATTTGGTATCAGAAGTGGCTTATATGAAAGGCAAAAGGCCTCTAGATTACACTGATTTTACCAAAATTAAATATGATCTTGCCTTGATTTTTAATTATTTAATTAGGACAGTAAGGTCTGACTTTGCTTAGACAAAAGTCTTGAATTGTCACTTAACAGAAATAATGTACAGTCTGGAATATAAAGCCATAGTGCATTTGAAAAGGAATGAATATTGTGTTTGACTCCCATGAGCTTGGAGGACTGCACCCGTACATCTCTGCAATGACTCAAATCACTTACTGCAGTGGTTATCAAACTTTTTTCATCAAGTACCACCTCAGAAAAAAATTGTCTCTCCAAGTACCACCAAAAATGAGCAGTATTGAAATACGTAGAAGGCCCAGTAAAGCAGCTACAACTCTGCACAGTTAAAAAAAACGTGGCAGATTAGCTCAGAAATATAGGCTATATGTCATATGTGGCATATTATATACATCATTTTTGATAAATTGTGAAATGTGTGTGGCATGTAATTGACATATTTCATTCCTCTGCGTACCACTAGAAGAAAGCCTGCGTACCACTAGTGGTACACATACCACAGTTTGAGAACCACTGAGTTACTGTATTAATAAAGTCATCTGGAATAGCAAAATAAGGGTTCCTGCAGGACTCCCAGAGTTCATCAAGATTCTTTGGATTCATCTTCAATGCCTCCTTCATCTTACCCCAGACAGGCTCAATAATGTTCATATCTGGTCACTGGGCTGGCCAATCCTGGAGCACCTTGATCTTCTTTGCTTTTAGGATCTTTAATGAGGAGGCTGAAGCATGAGGAGGAGCGGTATCCTGCTGAAGAATTTGCTCTTTCCCAGCACAAATGCTGATACTTCATGCTGTTGATGTTGCCATCCACACTCACACGCCCCTATACTGAAATGTAACTTCAAACCATGATTTTTCCATCACCAAACTTGACTGATTTCTGAGAGAACTTGGGTCCATGCGGGTTCCAGTGGGTCTTCTGCAGTTTTTGTAATGATTGGGATGCAGCTTAACAGAGGATTCATCAGAAAAATCTACCCTCGGCCACTTTTGATCAACTAGAAGTCAAGTTATTTGCTGTTCTTACAACTGGGATCGACAGCAAGACTTTTGTCAGGTAGTGAATGGTTTCAGTAGCTAATATATTAACTAACATGATCTAATTATAAACAATACTTGTACAGCATTTATTAATCATAGTGCAACATTTACTAATGCATTATTAACACTCAAATACATGCTTGATAAAATTAGTTAGTTAATATGAACTAACAACTGTATTTTCTTTAAAATAGTTTAAAAAAAAACCCTGAACAAATATTGTAATAAATGTATTGTTCATTGTTTATTTGTGTTGGTAAATTAATTATTACAACCTTATTGCAAAACAACCTTATTACATACCAATAAACCATACCATAACAGACCTGTTTTGAGCTATGAGGTTGCTTTTATTCACCTAGTTTTAATACCATTGTTTAAAAGCTGAATTAGAAAACTACATTACCCAGGATGCCATACACCAAACCCACCAATCAGACAATTGCAGCTGCCAAAGGATTTTGCTACCACAGAGCAAACTCTAGCTCCAAACAAAGGACTCAGAAGTTTGGATTTGGAAGAGAATTGTTGTTTTGAGTTTTGTCTAAATAAAATTGCAGTGATCAGAGATTCATTATACTCAGCGATTATCATCAAATCAGCATCAACAGAGGTGTCATGTTTTGTTTTTGCTCGACAGTCTGTTTAACACAGCACGCCTTTTCCAGTGTTGCCATATCCACTCGTTTTAAACATCTCTGGACTTTTTTTTTTAGGGGTTGGCTCGTAGATTTTATGGTGAAAAGGTTTATAGAGTTGTTAAAGTAGGCAGGTGTGTTTGTCAGGATATTTAGTTTTTTCTCAGAATATAAATCTTTTGCACTTTTTCAGATTTATTACTGACACGTTCTTGTGTTCTGGTTTTGGCAACACTTAGTCAACGCTTCTACCCTTTTTTTTCACACCGCACAGCAGAGAGAGAAGAGAGTCATTTTCTAGATGACATGTATTTGATGTTGTATTTTTATTAATAATATACATTTTTATATCAATTTTAGCAACACACTCTCTCTACATTATTGTATAATATATATATATATATATATATATATATATATATATATATATATATATATATATATATATATATTAGGGGTGTCACGATTTCGATTTTTAATCAAAATTTATGCTCAATTTCGAATATCAAATCAAAAAATAGAATTGTCGATGCTGCCACTCCCCATGTAACGTCAGTTTGGCTTGCCAAGCGGGAAAAAAACTGGCTTGTTGAAGTGCTTGTTGAAGTGCAGATACAGGAGACCCGTCGACAGAACTTAAACCCTCTCCTTTTTCAATGAAGTCGCCGGTGTGTAAGCATTTTGGATTTCCAGTGAGTTATGTTGACAACGTTCGTGTTGTCGACAAAAAAAAAAAACACAGTTTTGCAAGCTCTGCTATGTACGTATTAGGGTTCTTCCGATAGACAACACCGGCATCGCGATCCCCCGCCCGCCCCCGTTGCAAATCCGCTCGTGATAAGTACACACTCAGGCCCTGTTTACAGGAACCATCTGACCATATTAATGTGCTCGTTTACACAAATCCCCAGCATCACAATTATAAAGTAGATTTAAGCATAATATAATAACCTTGGTGTGAGACCCCCTTGTTTTTGCACAACACATTAACTTTTGCAGTACAGAATGTCCAGCAGACGCTCCATGCAGCAAGATATAGAATTCAAGACGAGCCTATTTGTCATCTGCAAATGGTCTGTTGTTTCTTCAGTGAAATAACACACTCTATCTCCTAAGGAACCTTGTAAATGAGATCCGGCAAGAGATAAGAGCAGTGTTTTTCTGCTCACGTCAACATACTTGTGCTGAAAACAAATACTTTATCTAAACACACTATGCAACTTAAGAATGTGAAATCCAGCCTGCGCCCAGAGACAGATGAATTCATGGACAATTATCTCAGAAACGTTTAAAGAAACCATTTTTTAATGAGTGTTTCCTTCTTTTTAGATACAAAGTTAGCTCTCCTGTTGAACTCTTTTATATTTTTCCCCAATTTTTGTTTAAATGAGAGAAGATTTTAACACATTTCTAAATATAATAGTTTTAGTAACTCATCTCTAATAACTGATTTATTTTTGCCATGATGACAGTAAATATTACTTTACTAGATATTTTCTAAAATACTAGTATTCAGAGCCCCTATTATACATTATCTTATCATATTTTGGTTTTGGGGGTCTCCTACAACCTATGCATGCAAAGTCAAAAAACACTTTCATTGTCTTATAATTAAGACTGTCAAATGGTTAAAAAAATTTACGTAATTAATCACACTTTTTTTGTAATTAATCATAATTAATCACGAAACACCATATTTATTACAGAAATAAAAACACAGGCATTTAAGTGCAATTTGAATTTCAAAACAATCACTAAAGTATTAAAGTATGGCTGTATTTTACAAGCAAAGATTCTGACAGAGGAACATGAAGCAGATCCTTTACAAAAGGGGGGAAACACGTCCCCCCTTAAGAAATGTGAGGGCTCATGGACGCAGCTTAAAGGCAGAGAATAGGGATGTGGCTATCTTTGACAGCTCGCGACTTGATCTGCCACTTTCACCACAGTACATTTACATGGACACCAATACTCCACTTTTATGATTAAGATAATACTGATTAAGAGTCTACCATGTAAGCAGCGATTTTTGATTACCTTAAGGGATCACGCGAGTCCCGAAATGCAGAGGTTTTTTTTCTGGTTGCATTGGTCGTCTGCGTTCAGTGTGAGATGGAGAGAAACGCCCGCTACGGTTATGAAATAGCAACAGCATAGAGTATATGTGTGAGGCCAATGTTGCTCAGCATATTGCTCTGTTCTTAACCACAACCCCAAATAATAACAATTTGACAAATGACAGGGAATCACACGATTCGAAGCACATTTCAATCGGTAAAGGAAGAAGTACTTATCACGTTTTCAACATGGTTTTGGACGAGATATGTGAATATCACCACAAAGGTTTAACCTGAGACGTGGTTTAACCCGGTGCAATTACAGGTTACAACACACTTATAAATACATATTTTGCAAACTACAGAAAACGCGGCAACAATTTTAATCACACTTACAGGTTGTGATGGAAACAGTGGCGCCCCCTAGAACATTTTCTTAGGGGTGGCTATTGAAAGCCACACCAAGTCTTGGGGTGGCACACAAACTAATGAATTAATTGTATCATTATATTTTTGCTTTTGGTAAATAGAAAAACTGTGGTTTTAATTCATTTAATTAATTACTCTTAAAATATTGCAATTTATTCCTTGAAATTATTCAGCAAGTACATGTGCAAATAAATATCAATATTTAATTTGAACAAACTGAAAAGGCATTACTATATACACACACCCACTATACAGACCCTAACAATATAATTTACCCATATTCCTTTTGAGCCACAATAATATTAATACAGCTTCTTCTATTGATCTTTTTGCAAAATACATCCACAAAATCATTGAGATTTTTGGCCCTTGTAAGTCAACCAGCAAAAAAAAAAAAAAAAATTAAGTTGCTAAATAAACTAGTTTCTGAACAGCTGATTTCAAAATGCATTTACTTATCTTTTTAGTATTTGTGGTTTTCAATAAGATCAAACACAATGAATTTTTCATTTAGAAAATAATAATTTCTCAATAAAACGTGTACAGTCTTGTGAACCCAAAGTAGTGTTTCGTCTCTTGTCGTCAAACAATACTAAACAAATTATGCTTGAACTTTATCCTTAATAATAATAATAATTTTAATAATAGTAATAATAATAATAATAATAATAATAATAATAATAATAAAAAGTAACGCAAACTTCAAATTGTTGTAGTAAAGTCAGGTTTTCTGTTGCGTTGAACGTCAGTGGTTCATCCCAGAGGTGCAGCCAGAAAAGTCAACAGTCAAACATCTATTTAGCACATGCTTAAAGGGGGAGGATCAGCAATGTCGGTTGCGCCAATAAATCCGCAATAATTTAGTGGCTGCATTTTATTTATTCATTTATTGAAATATTGTGAATTTACATTGTTTATTAATAATATCAACAGCAAAATCGTATTGGGGTGGCCGCAGGGGTGGCCAGAGTTTACATAGGGGTGGCCCCTTGGGGAAAGAGAAACACTCACAACAGGGGTATCAAACTTCTGTTCCTGGAGGGCCGCAGCCCAGCACAGTTTAGTTCCAACCCAACTCCAACAAACTTACCTGTAGGTTTCAAACAAGCCTGAAGGAAACAATTAGTTTGATGAGGTGTGTTTAATTAGGGTCGGAACTAAACTGTGCAAAGCCGCGGGCCTCCAGAAACTGAGATTGACACCTGTTCCTACAGGATCTGGAGGAAGCAGAAACTGGTCCGTATAAACTGTGTTAAAGTTACAGACAAAATCCCAAACATTAGTAGTTTTGCTGATCCATCCTTTAATAACAAACAGCCGGCAAATCCCGCATTGCTGGGTAGGTTATTGTATTAATTTTCAGAAAAATGGAACAAACACAGCACATGTTCGGCTATACCAGGCAGATCTGACAAGGAAACGTAAGTATTTTCCTTTTTGTCAGTTTAGTGGCTAATTCGTACGAGTTCAGTCGTATGAAATTGTAAGATTTTAAAAAGGAGGCGTGGCACCTAACCCCAAGCTTCATTGGGGATGAGCAAATCGTACTAAATTGTACGAATTAGATCGTACGAATTAGCCACTAAATCAAAAAGTTCCGAATTGCTGTGAGATTGCGTTGGCTATACATATGAAAATGAAAATTAACGTTAACCCTTTATTCCCCGCAGCTACAAATCTGGCCATCTCTTAATGATAATAATCTTCGCATCATGATAAATCCCATGATCCCCTGCGCTCCGCTAGTGTTTGAAGGGAAAGGTGTGTTCAAGTTTTACCAGATCCAACACTTCAGATTTGGCGATGTCATGTATTGACGTCAATGCGTGCAGGCAAAAGATCTGAAAACACAACGAATCATTCATTCAACTCTGAGTCGACTCTTTCCTTGAAGAATCAGTAGTTTTAAGTAGATTTAAACCTCAGCTGGATGTTTTCATTCACTTAGAGCTGTGTTACACACTGCATGGAAGGTCATTTTCAAAAACCCATAATAGGGCCTCTTCAAAGTGCAGTTTAAATGCTTAACTTGGTAAATTAGGTGACCTAGGTGAGTTAGGGTAAGTAGGCAAGTCATTGTTTATCAGCGGTTTGTTCTGTAGTCAATCTAAAAAAAATATTTGCTAATAATATTCACATTAAAATGCACTTTTTACAAATTAAAAACAGCACTTATTCTAGCCAAAGTAAAACAAAAAATACTTTCTCTAGAAGAAAAAAAATTATAGGAAATTCTTGCTCTGTTAAACATAGTTTGGGAAATAATAAAAAAAACCTAACAGAAGGGCTAATAATTCTGACTCCAACTGTATATGTATAAAGGGAAAGACTGTGAGGAGAATATTTATGGACTCAGCCTTGTGTCTTTGGTACTGTAGAGTGATACCAGCTTGCTAAATTTGCGTATGTTTTCAATATCAACATTGCGTTCCTGTCCGTCATGACGGCTTGCGTTTTCATGTCTGAGCCGTCGGGTTATTCCGTGATTCTGCACAATGATGGGATTGAGCGCCTTTTTTCCTCAGACGTTTCTCTCACGCTGAGAGCTGCGATCAGGTAACAGCCAAACCTCAGGAAGCCTCGCCTCATCTCTACGAAAGAATGCTGCAAGATTTAGAAGCTTTTTAGAATAGAATATTTGCTTAGCCATTCATATTGCTGTAAATTGTGGCATTGTAGTTACTAAAAATTATTTTGGATTTGTTTTAAGGGGGACCTATCATGCCATTTTTTACAAGATGTCAAATAAGTCTCTGATGTCACTAGAGTGTGTTTCAGGTCAAAATACCACACAAATAAGACTTTATATCTCTTTGAAACTGCCCCTTTTAAGCTTTGAGCCAAATTGTGCCGTTTTGGTTGCTGTTGTTTTAAATTCAAATGAGATTGTGCTCTTTTCGAAAGAGGGTGGAGCTACTAACACCGATGTGTCAGCACAGTGGCAGATTCAAAACTAGACTAACGTTATCGCTGTGAAGAAATGTCTTAGAAGTGACAGTCTAGGGAGACTAGTGTTCATTTATAAATCCTAAAACTCATTTATAATGCTTTTTAGTCGTTGACTAAGTCGCCGTACGGCAGGTACAGTGTGAAAACTAATGGTGGACGGCTGCTTCTCAATCACGGCTTTTTATGCTAATTAGGGAGAGATTGTCACTAATGGGCGTGGCTTTGTCCCTTTTAATGACACGTTCAAAGGGAGAAAGTCAATCAAAGTGTTTCTGCGGAGTGTTTTTAAGATGTGTGATTATCAAAAAAAAGTTCAGCAAGCAGTTTTTAAGATTTCAGGGTTATTTTTACATAGGACTTTGGACTCTGGACCTGGCTAGAGGTGGACGCAGAGTGAACAGGCTTTTCTTGAAGGAAACCTCAATATTGCACACACACACACACACACGCACGCACGCACGCATGCACACACACACACACACACACACACACACACACACACACACACACACACACACACACACACACACACACACACACACCTAAACCAGGGTGATACTAACTTACAGTGTTGGACAAGCTATTTGAAAAATGTAGTGAGCTAAGCTATTAGCTACTCAAAATGTAGCTTAACTACACTAAAAGCTACCCCCTGGGAAATGTAGCAAGCTAAGCTAAAAGCTACATGGCAAAAGTAGCTTAGCTACATCTCAGCAGTTTTTTACCATTTTCATTTTTAAATTGAAGCAACTGATATCCAAGTCAATCCTATCTGATCAATAAAACTGTCAACGAAACATATGAGGCATAATAGTTCAGTTCAGTTATTTACTATAAATAATATGCCGTGCTAAACAGAAACACGTTGCAGTATATAACAGCTAAACAAACACTACTGCGCTACTTCACTAATAAAATAGCTTCACTACTGGAAAGCTAATTGATTTAGAAAGTAGCGACGCTACCGCCACGCTACTGAGAAATGTAGTTAAGTAGTTACTTGTAGCGATGCTACTGCCCATCACTGCTAACCTAAAGGGATTGTTCACCCAAAAATGAAACTTCTGACATCATTTTCTCATTCTTCACTTGTTCCAAACCAGTTAGTGTTTCTTTATTCTGAAGAATGTTGGAAAAGCAGCAGCCATTGATTTAGTATGCAGAATAGCATCTCTGAATGCTCAACACATCAAACCTTAAGGCAGATGGGCTACAGCAGCAAATTACCACACTGGGTGCCACTCCTGTCAGCTGTCACCATGTAACTGAGATAACAATTCACACAGGCTCACCAAAAAAAATGTTGCCTGGTCTGATGAGTCTCGATTTCTGCTGCAATATTCACATGGTAGGGTCAGAATTTGGCGTCAAAAACATGAAAACATGGATCCATCCTGCCTTTTTTCAACAGTTCAGGCTGATGTTGGTGGTGTAATGGTGTGGGGGATATTTTCTTGGCACACTTTGGGCCCATTAGTACCAGTTGAGCATAGCGTCAACGCCACAGCCTACCTAAGTATTGTTGGGCCATGTCATAAAGCGTGAATCATCTCAGACTGGTTTCTTGAACCTGACAATGAGTTCACTGTACAAATGGCCTCCACAGTCACCAGATCCTAAACCAATAGAGCGCCTTTGGGATGTGGTAGAAAGGGAGATTTGCATCATGAATTTGAAAGGATTAAGGCAGTTCTGAAGGCAAAGGGTGTCCAACCCCGTAATTGTGAGGTGTACCTAATAAAATTGGCCAGTGAGTGTATATACATATATCTACACACACACACACACACACACACACACACACACACACACACACACACACACACACACACACACACATTCTGTTGATTAGTTCTATGTTTTTAACTTGTCCTGACCAGTTATGAATGACGTAGAATAGCATACTTTTACTTAACTAATTTAGACAAATTCCGACTTTTTTTTTTAATTATCTATTATTATCGTCATCATCGTCAACTTGTTTTATGATCTCTTTCAAAACCATCCTTGTTGTTGATGGAATAATGATGAATTGTAAACTGTTGTGAAGAGATTTGTCAACAGGCTAATGTGGAATTTTGGGAGGGAAATGGAAAGCAGGTGCATGTTGGCTGAAAGCACTCTGAAAAGCCTCAACAAGAAGGGTGGGTGTAAAAAGTAAACATGGCACTCGTGTCTGGACAAAGACCGACATTGTGTTGTGCGCCATAACTTAATCCATTTCATATTGAACGTTTTAAATGGGTCTGAAATCAGAGCTCTCTCTCACTCATTCTCTGGGGTACTTTTATTATTTTGTATGATTAATAAAGGAAATATTTCCCAGAAATGAAACTTCTGGTCTCGTTCATTCATCATGTCTTTTCGTGTATGACTTTGTTTCTTCCATTGGAGTGATTCTGCAGAATGATTGACAGAATTGGACAGAATAAGGGAATGAGGATTGTATGATTTGGAAATAATAACAGCCTAAATTTTACATGTTTTGCATGGAAATGTTTTGCACGGTTTCAGAAAAGTAATAGACACAATGTGCACCACCTCTTTACTACTTTATTTATATTATTTATACTTAATAACAGGGCGGGTGAAGCAGTGTCACAGTAGGTAGTGCTGTCGCCTCACAGCAAGAAGGTCGCTGGGTCAAACCTCGGCTCGGTTGGCGTTTCTGTGTGGAGTTTGCATGTTCTCCCTGCATTCGCGTGGGTTTCCTCCGGGTGCAAAGACATGCGGTATATATATTGGGTAGGCATCCGCTGGGTAAAAACATGTTGGATAAGTTGACGGTTCATTCTGCTGTGGCGACCCCGGATAAATAAAGGGACTAAGCCGACAAGAAAATGAATGAATGAATAACAGGGCGACATGGTGGCTCAGTGGTTAGCACTGTCACTTCAAAGCAGTGACAACTGGTTCGAGTCCCGGCTAGTTGGCATTTCTGTGTAGAGTTTGCATGTTCTCCTCGTGTCGACGTGGGTGCTCTGGTTTCCCCCACAGTTTGAATTGAATAAACTAAAATTGGCCATACTGTGTGTGTGAATGTGTATGGATGTTTCCCAGTACTGGGTTGCAGCTTGAGGGGCATCCACTGTTTAAAACATATGCTGGATAAGCTGGTGGTTCATTCCACTGTGGCGAACCCTGGTGAATAAAGAGACTAAGCCGAAGGAAAATTTATGAATACTTCATAACAAAAATTATTTATTTTTCTTTCCATTAATGTTCTCTGTCCCGTATTATATCGTAATTTACATCCTTTACATCTTAACCAACCTTACCCATACCACCTAACCTACCCAAGTCCTACCACAAGTGTTCTACGATACATTAAATGTCCCGTAAAGTGCTTTGAAATGATCATTTTTTATTCACTGTTTGATGTAATCTCAACTGAAACACGAAGAGTAGGTGGGACATAGTGTAGCTCCTCCCCTTTTTAAAAGCAGCCAATAGGGTTTTGTTTTTATCACTGCTCTGAGAGTGGTTGAGCTTAAGTGCATCAAATAAAAAGCAAATGAGAAACGTCTTGAAGTAGAGGTCTGCATGGGACTAACTTTTTAGACATACTCCCGCAAGGTTTTATTCCGCACCCAAATGCTCCCGCCATATATTCAGTCTTTATTCACCCGCCCCACCCCGTTTTCTGCTGGGCCTGACCGTTCCTAATTTAGATCTGGTTTGTAAAATCTCATGTTTAGATTGGGTACTACCAAAAGAGAAAGATAACCGATAAAACTGTGTGTTGTGCAAGGATTGTTGGATAAATGTCAGTTTTGTTTGCCCCTTTGTCATGAGACATAAGAAGGCCCACAAGGAATCTGCGCGTGCAGAATTCCGCAGATTTTCCGCCGATTTTTCGCAGAATTCCGCAGATTTCTGCCGATTTTTAGAACATCATTAATTCTGTTTATTTACTTGAGTAAATATGTAAATCTGAATTTATTCAGTTTTTATTCAGTAATTTACTACTTTTTATTTCATATATTAAGGTTTTAGTAATGATACTCGCTGGATACTCCCAAAATAATTCCGCAGAAATCCGCAGATTTTTACCAAAATTTCTTCGCAGAAATAGCAAAAAATGTCCGCAGATTATGTCTGGCCCTAGACATAAGTGCTGCCTTAAACCTGAGGTTCCAGTCTTGTGACTGCTAAAGAGTAAAACTTTGAGGTATTATCACGTCACACACTGGACCAGCTCTATACCCTCACCAGGGTGCTCAAGAATTCATGGGAGTATGCCCAACCAGTCCACAAGTGTTTTGTGGACTTGGAGAAAGCATTCGACTGTGTCCCTCGTGGCATTCCGTGGAAGTGCTCTGGGAGTATGGGGTTAGAGGCACTCTGTCAAGGGCCGTCTCGTCCCTGTATGAACAAAGTGGGAGTTTGGTTCGCATTGCCGGCAATAAGCCAGACTTGTTTCCAGTGCATGTTGGACTCCATAAGAGCTCACCAATTCTGTTCATAATTTATATAGACAGAATTTCAAAGTGCAGCCTTGGGCTGGAGGGGGTCCAGTTCGGGGACCACCAGATTTCTTCTCCATTATTCGCAGACAATGTTGTTCTGACGGATTCATCGAACATGAACCTTCAGCATGCACTAGAGCGGTTTGCTGCAGTGTGTGACACTGCTGGGATGAGAATCAGCACCTCCAAATCCGAGGCCATGGGGCTCCACTGGAAAAAGGCGGTTTGCCATATCCAGGTTGGAGAAAAGTCCTTACCCCAGGTGGAGAAGTTCAAGTATCTTGGGGTTTTGTTCATGAGTAAGGGAAGGATGGAACGTGAGATTGACAGGATAGGTGCAGTGGCAGCAGTAATGCAGTACTGGTTCATTGTGGTAAAGAAGGAGCTGAGCTAAAAGGCAAAGCTCCTAATTTACCGGTCAATCTATGTATGTACCCTTGTATACATTTCTGTAGAGTGCTAAACACGTCACAGGAGGTACTTTTCTTGCAGTAAATCCGCATAAATCCACCAGAGTCTTCTGTGCACTGACTGACTGATCATGTTTTCAAAAGCACCGATTCACCAGCGCCCACCACCTTCCCTAAACCTAACAGACAATATTTTCAAAAAGCAATCCAGAAAATGAAAAGCCCTCGCAGGATATTTATCACGTTTTCAGATTTCACGACATTCTCAGCCTGTTATTAACTTGTTTATTTTATTTTTTGGCTTAAGTTTTACCTGCTTTCTGGAACCGTTCTTCTCCAGACTGCAACCCTGTCGTTGCAGTCAGCTCCACTCTTCGTCTCAAGTCCGCCGATGTATGAAGCAAGCAAACTGGTAACAGCGGGAAACAGCCATCCACATGGAGATAAGCGATCAGCTGGTAGTGTGAAAAGAAAGAGAAGCCATCAGCGGCGTCAAACCACCCCGTAGCATTCGTTTTAAATGACGAAATGCAGCCATACGTAGCTCTGGCTACATAATTCACACTCTTTCAAAATGTATACGGTGGTACATATTTACAATAAGCCTGTGTTCCTTAATCCGTCCATAGCCATAAAAGCTATCTCTCATGCTTTTGCATTAAGATGTTTACAAGCCTGTAACTGAATAAAATAAAAATGAAAGATTTTGAAAAACAAGACGGCAGAATAAAATAAACAGGATTAATCATTTTTGAGTGAACTACTTTAACAAAATCTCTATTTATTTTCCCACTTGTCCTTCCTGTTTTTAACGTCTCACTTGCTGAATCCTTGTTTTTGTCTACACATTTTCCAACACGTCTTCTTTATTTGACAAGATGTCATGAATGAAAGAAAAACAAACACGATTCGTCAGTCGCGTGAGATGCCAATCTCAACGATGCACATGGCGAACAACAACATCCCTCGCAGTACGCTAAAAACCGTGTGCTCATGGAAACACTGAATTAGGCCATTTCATAGCCCTCCACCCTCAATATCGTTTGCAGGATGTGACACGCAAGCTGTGAGGTAAGCCTCCGTGCACTGGATCAAACTTCTGGAGCCCAGCGGGGTGTTTGTGCCTCACACAGACATAAGAGAATCAAGTTTGCGACAAAGATCATATGGAATCACTCTGCAGGTCTGTAATACAGCCAGGCTTTCCTCATGATAGATGACTGGACTTGCTCTTGCTCACTGTCTGTCTGCTTGATTTCCGCTGAGCGTCAGAAACAAGTGCTCTGGTTGGCTGGATTGATTTTTGACCTTTCTTCCGCACATTTTTTTTCCAAAACTAAAGTTGAGGGATTTTCCCAAGCCTGAACCAGTGTGTGTGTGTGTGTGTGTGTGAGGTCGGGGTATTATTTATAGGTTCTCGTTAGCTTAAATGGAGAAAGGTCTGTTTTGAATGTGATAGTACATTTCCTTTTATTGGATGAAGTTGTATCCAAAGGAGCAAAAAAAGCACATCTTTGATGAGTTAATAGCGCGCGCGCACACACAAACACATACAGAAACACACATACAGAAGTACAAACAGATATTTTGCCTTGTTTTTATGCAACATTTGACTCAATTAAAAAAAAAAATTGTCAAGGTGGAATAAATTTGTTGGAAATCTTTGCAAATTTCGAACCCAGCTGAAAGGATCACTTTCAGAAATGCTCAATCTTCCCCTATCCCTGGCACACACATTTACCTATATATACCAAGCGGCAACCTCCCGCTCTCCCTCGTGAAGCACATACTGAAGTAACTGGAACTGCATTTCATCAATAATCTGCTAGTTCTGGCTCTATAATAGAGCACATTTCCATTAAGCCCACTGTTAAAATGGGCAACTTTACAGCAAAAAAAAAAAGTTGTTTACAGCCTGGTAAAAAGAACAATTTTAGTGTATATAGCTAAAATTACACTTCATGACAACTGTGAGGGGGGTGATTTTTTTTTTTATAACACATCCATTTCCTTTATATTAAGTTATATTAAGTCTGCATAATTAAGGGCAGGGCAACTTGACTGACAGCTAGGTCTGGCTGGTCACCATCACTTCACATCAGATGATTCCGGCTGATAAGCCGCTAAACTGATTTTGACCATTTTTAAAATTTTGTAATTTAATCACTTTCCCTAAATGTGTGTATATTTCTTTCTAACATTGTTTTTTTTATTACCACAAAGCGAGGTGGCACGGTGGCTCAGAGGTTAGCACTGTCACCTCACAGCAAGAAGGTCGCTGGTTTAAGAGCCGGCTGGGCCAGTTGGCATTTCTGTGAGGAGTCTGCATGTTCTCCTCGTATTTATGTGGGTTTTCTCTGGGTGCTCCAGTTTCTCCCACAGTCAATAGACATGCACTATAGGTGAATTAGGTAAATAAAATTGGCCTTAGTGTATAAATGTGAGAATGTATGGGTGTTTTCCAGTACTGGCAGCGGCTGGAAGGGCATGTGCTGCATAAAACATATACTGAAATAGTTGGCAGTTCATTCCGTTGTGGCGACCCCTGATAAATAAGGACCAAGCTGAATGAATTAATGAATGAATTAACTATCAAAGCTCTCAAAATGACCACATGCATTCAGCGTCTTTTCCTTGTGACGTTGAATGTGCAACTTCCTGCCAACAAAAACATTACTTTCTGAGAGAAAAAACATAAGTTTACTTAAGACATGTCTTACAAAACAACATTTTCAGTACCTTGTGAAAGTGAAAATGAAAGTGAGGTGCTAAACTTAGCCGGCGGTTCTTAATGCTGTGTTCACACCAGACGTGGAATGCGTGGATAAATCCTGCTATTCGCGCTTTAATAGCCGCATGAACATTTAAGTTTACTCGCTTCATTCACTCGTCAAATTCACTTTAGAACAGGCGCGGATTCGCGTGATGGGCAGGGCTTCTGTCTGCCCGGTGACTTTAGCTTCAATTCTAAATGGCTAACTTGGATTTTATTAAGAAAATAACAGTGTTTATGTGCTTTAGGAAGGCTGAAAAACAGGGTCGATACGTTTAGGGCAGTGTCTGAGTCCACTAGATCCTTTCAGAGGTGCATCCAGCTCTGAGCTCATAAACTCCTCTAGAAACTTAACCTGGATGATGGAGGCTTTCAGCGGTGCTTCTGATTGAGCCGAGCCCAGTTTGATGAAATGTTGTCGGTGTCGGCTGAAAAATTTACCCCGGGACACCAACAACAGGTGCTATGTCACAATCAAGCCCCCACAAGAGCAAGCTCCTGATTGCTTAACGCGGCACGAATATCCGCTTAAGTTCAGATTTTTGAACTTGTGTGATTCACGCGCAACGCGTGTTAAGCACATCAAACGAGCAAGACGCTCAATTCGCGCTGCGCCATTTGTGCATATCACGCCCTGCTCTGCACACCATCTGCAGGATGTCTATTCGCGTGTTTGCATTGACTTAACATGTAAATCACTCGCGCTTGATGCTTCTTCCGCGTCTGGTGTGAACGCAGCATTCTATTTTTATACATTTATACTTCTGCATTGAGTGATCAATGTGACCCACGCCGATTGCCTTGCGCATAGTTGCACATTTATACTTCTGCTGTTAGTGTGCTGTGTGCTGTTAGTGTTGCTCTGCAATAACACTTCCAAAACGCTAGCTGGCAGCGGGTTATTTTTCTCTATGTCGAGTTTTTTTGAATGCTACCTTAATGTACAAGTAGCTAAAATTTGCTCATTCAGAGCTGGGAACCGACAGACGGGAACCGGAAATCGGCAGACCTAAGTTTTTAATTTAAATCATTTGGTAAACACAAAACAAATTTCCAGTTTTCAAATGGAGCTCTTTCAACAGTCTCCATAATTGTTGTTAAACATTCGCTCCGACAAGTTCGCGCGTCAAACGTACTCGTCAGCACTACCAAGCCGACCAATCACAGAGCTTGCACTATGTGCCTTCGCGACGTGTAGTTACATTTTTTTCTGTGTTGGCATCAACCATGGTGAGGTCTATGCGACAGCAAGAGGGCTTGGTATTACCTGTATTAACATATACCATCCCCCCAACCCCACCCGTGCCTTAATTCGCCTTTTTAGGATAATGCTGTTAGTGTAATATTGTTGTTTTTTAGTTTAATGACTTCATAAAATATCACAACAGACATTCAACGCTTCACCTTAATATCTCAATAGAAGCTTTGAATGTAAATATAACGTCAGACTGACCACTATGGTCATTCTAGTAGTTCCAGATCTCTGGTAGTTCCAGTGTTATTTATAGGTTCTCGTTAGCTTAAATGGAGAAAGGTCTGTTTTGAATGTGATAGTACATTTCCTTTTGTTGGATGAAGTTGTATCCCTTCAAAGGAGCAAAAAAAAAAAAAAAAAGCACATCTTTGATGAGTTAATAGCACTTTGGATCTCTGGAGAGTCAATCCATCTCGCAGAAACTGCGCTGAAAACATTTCCATTGTGACAGGAATGTCTTGATCTTTAATGAGAGTAATTGAAATGGGGCATAGATCAATGTGAGCGTATTAGAGAGGAAGATTGATTGAAAGAAAATAAGCAGTTCAAATTGAAACCCCACTGAATACTAAATCCTCTGAGGTATTTTTCCTTTGGGACTTGTGGAATTGCTCATAAAAGCATGTTTGGGTGAACGCATCATTCGCTCATGCAGGAACAAGGTGGTTATGTGTTGACGATCATAATGTATGTCAGAGATTCAAGCTTTTTATTCCTGGTTTCTATTATGCTAATGAGTAATGCTGTGCTCAGCCATGCAAGTGACAGACGATTGGCCATTCAACCGTGTGCTTTTTTTGATTGTGGAGACCATCGATGAAAATAACCGCCGTCTTCTGTCCAAGTTTCTGAATGACAAATTTTATTGCGTGCAATTATCAGCGTGTGTTTCCATTTGATCGTTTGTCTAGATGTCCAAATAGATTAGAAGCTCTCTTAGAGGAGCATCTCTGCAGACGATTTGCAA
The DNA here is from genome assembly GCF_052040795.2 of Danio rerio. Taxonomy (NCBI): domain Eukaryota; kingdom Metazoa; phylum Chordata; class Actinopteri; order Cypriniformes; family Danionidae; genus Danio; species Danio rerio. The sequence goes on from NC_141032.1 coordinate 7,926,154, forward strand.
AAACTGCACTGTTTCAGTTCTCTGTGGATCATTCAACCTCTAATTTAGGCTTTATGTGCAGGGCTGAAGTGACAACCCAGCCAGGCACAGGATGTCAACATGACGTCAGATTGACAATGTATCCCAACATCATAGGGACTTTGCATTTTTGAGAAAATAAAAATCATTTTGACGTCAGAACCCAACGTCAATGTCCAACCTAAAATCAACCAAATATCCCATCTAATTATGTAAATGCTTGACATTGTATGGACCTTACCACTATGACAACTATCAGACGTTGGATTTTGGTTGTCATACCTGACGAATAAATAACAGTATTTGACGTCAATATGACGTTGGCTTAAGATGTTGGCTCGACGTTCAAACACAACCTAAAATCATCACAATATCAATGTCATTTGATGATGTTATTGGATGTCAAAATAACGTTGACCTTTGAAGCTATATAGACATTGAATTTTGGTCATGACCTAAATCTAACCTAGTATCAATGTCTTATGACATTAGCCCCTTTCACACATACAGACCTTTCCGGAAAATTGCCGGCAATTTTCCGGAAAGGTTGTATGTGTGAACAGGTCCTTTTTGAAAATACCGGTAAATTCGTTCTGGCTATTTTCCGGAAAGAGAAGTTGTAACATTACCGGCAATTTGCTGGAATGCTGCGCTGTGTGAATGCAGAAGGAAGATTACCGTAATAAGCGCGTGCACGTCTAGAACGTGCTGACGTGAGACGTCTGCTTTAGCCAATCACAACAGTCAGACGCATTTACGTCCGCGCGGTTTGTGAGAATAAAAGCCTTTGAATATTTTTCCAGACACATTTAGCTGCTAGAAGTTAGTCAGATCACGTTTATATGTTCTTCTTAATGCCAACTGTGTAAATAATCATCGATGAGATGCTTATGATAAGCCGTTGTTTGTTTACCTTCAAGCTTTGCTTGTGCCTGTGAAACAGCCTGTGAGCGCCTGCACACGCACATATTATGAACATCTTGACATGCGAAAGTGATCCTGCGAAAGTTGTTCACAATATTGATCATCCACAGAGTTTGTAATTTAGTCAAATGTTTACAAATACAAGCGCAGCCGTTTAAAGCTCATTTGTGGTGAATGATGTCAGAATTTACCGGTATTTTGGAATGGATGTGTGAATGCTCTTTTCCGGAAAATTTCCGTAACGTCCTCGTCTGTGTGAACAGCGCTTTTTTCAATATACCGGTAAAGTCGTTCCGGAAATTTTCCGGATATTTACCGTTATCAGTGTGTGAAAAGGGCTATTGTGTGCCTGCTGGGAAAATCTGTGACCTCATAGCAAAACCTGACACACAAACACACAGATGTACAAACTAGAGCTGTCATGATTATAAGTTTCAAGGTATACCATGGTTAAAAAGTGGTTAGTATTGCCATAAAAAATTTTTATTATCATTAAACCAATTGATTATCGTGATCTTGTAAATCATGTGACATTGTGATTAATGTAAATGCATATTTATATACAGGAGACAGTTGATTAATATATTCATGTACACTGAAATAATTGACACTTTAAACTAACTCAAAAAGGTTGTAATTTGTTACAGTTAATTTTTTTCCTCATAGTATACCTTTCGTTCATATTATTATAACATATTTAATCTAAATCAAATATTATTATTATTATTATAACATTTAATCGGAATCAAAAATATTAATTGTGGTCAAGAAAGAAAAATTACATTCACACAAAGTAAAAATATTGTTTAATATCGAGTCACTAAATATAAAACAAAGTAGAAAACTAAACATTGTTACCCTTAGATCAAAGTATAATCTTGCTTTGGAAAAAAAATACAGTAATTTGTTAAGATTTGTATCCACAGATACAGGGACACTGGAGCGTTTTAAAGCTGTGAAGATCAGCCTTACATGCTGACATACGAGCGATTCGCTGAAAAATCGACTGATCTTCACGGCTTTAAAACGCAGCACTTTCCCTGTATCTGTGGATGCATGCAGTAAGCAGTTGTAAATTCGGTGAACTGATGACCTTCATGGCCAATCACAGTCATTTCTGTTGAGCATGTGAACACAAAGGCAAATCAGCGCTGTTTAGGAACACGCTAAACAGCGCTTAAATGTTAGCAGGAAATGGACGTTTTGTAAATCTCAGTATCAATTAGTATCGAATTCCAGTACATCCCAATTTCAAACAACCTATATATGAACAATGCTGTGATAAATGTGGTCATACAGTTACATCTCTAGTACAAACACTTCTTTTGTATTGTTTTTATGCAAGATTTCCCTCAAAAATCTTTAAAATAGTGCACTATAATACACTATCTTTGCAAATTTCAGTGTTGCAATGATCATCCCTTACAAATAATACTCAATCTTCACCAATCCCGGAGATAGAAACAGTAAACACACCAAAGCGTTGATTTTAAAAGACGAAAAACTCTAGAATAGGCCTTGTTTTTGCTTGCTTTCTCTCTATTATTCACTAAAGTGTAGTTATTCATGCTGCTTGGCTTAGAGGAGATCATTCAGCTTCTTGGCCCTGAACAGTGGATGAGTTTTTGTTTTCACTGAGAGCGAACAGAGGTCCACGGTTTGTTTTTCAACTGCCCGATCCTTTCTATTTATGGAAGGGAATCTTCAAAGATAGCAATTTTTGAGGAGATCAAGAAAAACAGGGTGATATTATACAGTTCCGGCCTTTGCTGTAGAAACAGTTTGAGGCATTTCCTCCCGTTCCATGTGATTCGAGGAAAAACTAAAACAAAAACAGTGGCTCATTTCAAGTCAACTTGCGCTTACAGTTGTACAAACATCTGCAATGCTGAGCTGTACGTTCTATGTTCCTATTACAGCTAGATTTAAGCTAATCAGCCATCTTTGCACCAATTTTTTTATTTGGCATATCGTGTATCTGTTTTTAATTTAAAAGATTTATTGATTTATAGCAACATTACAATGATTTGTTTTTCCAACATTTGTTATTGACGTCTGTTAAAATGTTTAAAATGCTGAGCTCTACATTCTTTAATCATATTTGAGTTATATTATTATTATGTAAGCAGATCTTTGACATCAAATACATACAATAAATCAGATTTTTGACCCTATCATGTAATTCAGATTTAAAACGTGACATGTTATATTATCATATTAAAACGTGACATATATAATACACCCTTTCATAAGATGTCAATCAAATTTCTGGTTTTCCCAGAAGACCCCAAATATAATTTATTATAGCTCGTCAAATTGACCCCTGTTTTGATGTAAGCATTTATATTTATATTTTTGGAGTGTCCATTTAAATGAAAATTAGCTTCTACATTCCAGAAAAGGGCAGAGCCTTTAAATGCTATTCCAGCCTGATCTCACGAGAAAACGTAAGTATTTTACGTTTTGCCAGTTTAGTGGCTAATTCGTACGAATTCGTACGAGTTCAGTCGTACGAAATGGTACGATTTTAAAAAGTAGGCGTGGCACCTGACCCCACCCCTAACCCCAACCGTCATTGGGGGATAAGCAAATCGTACTAAATTGTACGAATTAGATCGTACGAATTCATACGAATTAGCCACTAAATGAAAAAGTTACGAATTGCCGTGAGATTGTGTTGGCTATTCTGACAAAACAAGCTTATCTCAGACAACCGAAATGTCAGAATTTAATAGTATTGAATTGAGGCCTTACATGGTCAATTAGTCATATTTAAAGTCATAAAAATATAAAGAGGAAGAGGTCACAACTTCTAGGGCTCTATTTTGACGGTCCATGCGCAAAGTGCAAAGCGCAGGGCGCAAGCGCTTTCAGGGCATGTCAGAATGCACTTTTGCTAATATAGGGACAGAAAAATCCGCTTTGCGCCGTGGTGCATGATCTAAAAGGGTTGAGCTTATTTTCTTAATGAGTTATAGGTGTGTTTTGAGAATAAACCAATTAGAGTCTTATCTCCCATTCCCTTTAAGAGCCAGTTGCGTCGCGCCATTAGCGCATTTGCTATTTACATGACGTAAAGTAAATGTAAGTTGAAAAACTGAGCATTTCACTAGCAAGAAAACAGTTAAACAAAGCAGCTACAGCGCGAGAATGAGAGATAAGGCATCTCACAATCTACTTTAACTTTCTCTCTCGTGGCTAGGGAAACTTCTTGTACGCACAGACATCAATTAGCCAATAAATTATTAATTTTGTTTGTTAAGCGTAAAGATTTGTTTCAAAACTATTTCTAAATTCAGTTCTAATTTTTAGCAAATTAATAAATAAACAACAATAACGAAGTGTGCTCAAAAAACTGAGTTATATCCTAATATACATGCTGTGCCCCATATGGTTCAAAACCTGACAGGTGGGCAAATCTAAGCTTGTTTTTAATAAAACAAAAATAAATATGGATATAATAAATAATACTGCTAATAATGATAACATTATACAAAAGCAAATTGTCATGAATGAACTGAAAAATGAGCGCAGACAATCATTCACACGCGCTGCTCCTGCTCCCAGTCTGAATCCTCATTGTTTACATTCAATTCAATCCCATTCAATTCATTTTTATTTGTACTGTATAACGCTTTTACAATGTAGATTGTGTCAAAGCAGCTTCACATAGAAGATTATAGTGAATTGAAACAGTTCAGTTTTCAGAGTTTAAGTTCAGTTCAGTTTTAGTTCAGAGTCCAAACACTGAAGAACAAATCCTTCGTTGCACAGATCTACAAGTCCTGAACCATGCAAGCCAGTGGCGACAACAGCGAGGAAAAAACTTCACCAATTGGCGAAAGTGAAGGATAAAAACCTTAAGAGAAACCAGGCTCAGTTGGGCACGACCATTTCTCCTATGGCCAAACGTCTTGTGCAGAGCTGCAGTCTACATACATCAGATAAAATACCTGTCGATCATGCGATGTGAAACCGGAGTAACAGCCTTTTATGCAGAGGTGTCTCCAAAGTTTATATAATATGATGATCTTAATTTGACTAAGCATGGCTATGAAGTAGTAATATATAATGGGGTATATACGATGGTTTGCCCAGGGTGTTATTTAAACTAGAACTGCCACTGAGTATTATTACTAAATTAAGTATGGAATTATTCACAAACCAGTTTTTTAGGACCAGTCACTGTGTTTACATGGACATCGGAAATTAAATTATTTGCCAAATTATTAATTTCTCAAATTTAACAGCAGTTTGGCACTTTCACTTTCATTCAGAAACGTTTCCTACATGACTCCCATGACAAGTAGATATTAGATGCAGGAACTGCTGGAGAGTGTGGTTTTATTGAAATGTTTGATACCTCATGGCGAATGGGAGAAGAAAAAAAAACCTCCACATTTTTTGGTAACTTAGATGCATTCGGTAGGTAGCGTCAATAAAAATTGTGTGTATCCAGACTATCCTGTCACAAAATATGGCAAAAATCCTACACGACGGTAATAATATAAGGTTGTTTACATGTTTACACTCGGAGAGCCACATTTACAGTGGATCTTTCAGTCTATTTTGTTGTACCATAATATTGCAGTGATATTAACATACTGTAAACTTAGTAAGAAAATCTTTTTGACAAAGGTGTGTCTTTAAAAACTGAAAGAGTACTGCTGACGATAGCAACTAACTTTGCCATCTGAATGAACAAACTAAGGGCACTGATCACACACACTTACCAAATCTGTAGAGACAGGACAATCAACACAAACTGGAAACGTGTCTTTTTTTTTAAAAAAAGGAGACGAGCGGCAAATCCGGATTTCTCCATTTCCAAATGAGAAAAGCTCTTGGGTAAAAATGTTTCTCACAAACGCATTTCTGTCGCGTGCACTGTATTCCACATGTGAGTCCAGCTGCGATCTTATAGCGGGAAATGAAAACAAAACCTTCGTTGCAGCACATTAATAAACGCAACACTTTTTGTTCTTCCACTTGTTTTAGCAACACAACGTGACATCTCTCTGCCGTCTGAACAATGTAACAGGTAAAAACAGTCTTCGAAGCTATCATGCATATTAATAAATTTGCATATACAATAGAGCGTGCTGATTGGTTTGAACCAAGTCTTTCTCATCGCCACTCAGAGACGTCATGATGCACTCAGAGGTACAGACATTGTCTCCACGCTGGATTGCACACAAGTATCTAATCGGCGTGACGCAGCTTTAAAATTTTCGAAACCAGAGGAACGAATTTGCTTGAAATAACGCAAAAACAACCAATTTTCCAGTTTTTAGTGAAATATGTGTGTCCTAATGTGTTTTTAGCAGTGTAGGCCCCACATATACGACTGTGAACAGCTCAAAAAACGTGTTTTGGTGTTTCATGACCCTTTAAAGAACAGATTT
>NC_141032.1:7937500-7985000 GCF_052040795.2 Danio rerio
AACAAACAGATGGCTCTGTAACAAGTCCCATCTCACACTCAATATACTACAATTATTATGGTATAAATACAGCACTACAAATACAAAAGAGAGAAATCGATTTCTCCTTTAAGGGCTTATGCGGTCTTTGTCGGTCTTTATCTTGTGGATGGACAACATCAACCGTCTTTGCTTTACTAAGTATGACAGGCTGATGGATGCAGACGTGCTGAATCTCCACAATTATAAATATTTAAAATAGGCACTATACCAGGGGTGGCCAACCCTGTTCCTGGAGAGCCACCTTCCTGCATATATCAGTTGCAACCCATATCAAACACACCTGCCTGTAATTATCACGTGGTGTTCAGGTCCTAATTAATTGGTACAGGTGTGTTTGATATGGGTAGCAACTGAAATCTGCAGGAAGGTCACTCTCCAGGAACAGGGTTGGCCACCCCTGCACTATACTTATAAATAAACTAAATAGTTCCAATCTAAACTACAGTCTCGCCTGAAAAAGCATTAAAAGTAGATTGTTGCCCAACAGCTGCAATATTTTTCAAACTGTTGTGGGTTTATTCATCTGCTAAAACATAAGGGAGAGGAGGCTGTATGAGTGCTGTTATTACAGAAATATTGCATGGCTACCAAACAGCCAATCAGATTCGAGAAGCAGACAGAACTGTTTTGTATATATAAATTAGTTATTTATTTATTTTTAAAACAAAATTTCCAAATTAGACACAATAAAAAATTGAACATGCAACTTCTTCCAGTGGTCAGGGTTTCAAGCTAAAAAGAGATGCATTTTATATTTAATAACGCCTTTTTGGATGTTTAATCGTCACACTTTAGAATAAAAAAAAAAAAAACAATGTAAACAATCAACTTGGGAAGTGGTGAAAACTTTGTGTTTTTGTTATTAAAATGTTAAAATGGCCCTTTTTAATTATGTTTGCTATACTGTATGTTCACTCTGCCATTGTCGTGAAAACTGCTCTGAAACTGCTTTGAATTGTGTAGTAAATGGTGCAAATTGAACCCCAAGAATGCCAAAACAGCTTATGCCAACCGTTTAAACCAGCCTTTGCATCAGGAGTGCTTATGTAGTCTAATAATGCTCCCAACAGAGGCATTTCACTTGGTTTTGGAACAGATCCAGTGTTGACATCTGCTAGGAAGAGCACTGGGAAGTGCCTACTGCCCAGAAGTGAGATCAGCTTGTTTGCTCGTCCCCTAAAGAAGACACCTCAGATCTGTCTGTAAGGTCTTAAAGGCTCTGTAACCATCCAGACAGCAGCGTATGACTCTTGACCCATCAGGATGTAGATATGATGACCACACAATGACTTTCACTTTACCAGCCCATGCTTTTCTACTTTGCTTGTAACTCTCTCTCAATGGCTGCAAGGCTTTTCCATGCTCCATTTGTAATGGGTGTTTTCACATTATATCACATAACATTTTTACATTGGGGATTGCGGTTGTGTCCGGTTACATTTCCGCTTGATTCATGAACATTTTCAGCACAATGATTATATATGCCGCCTATTGACCTTATTCATCAATGCGGAAGTGCGCTCATTTTTGGGATTGTTTTAGAACCTCCGATTCAGCTGGCTATGAGAGAAATGACTAGGAATAATAAGACCTATTACAGAAGACCTATTGGAACCGGCATGGACCCAAGATTCTCATAGAAATCAGTCAAGTTTGGTGAAGAAAAAATCATGGTTTGGGATTACATTCCGTATGGGGGCATGCGAGAGATCTGCTGAGGGGATGACAACATCAACAGCCTGAGGAATCTAGACATTTGTGCTGCCCATTACATAACAAACCACAGGAGAGGGCAAATTCTTCAACAAGATAGCGCTCCTTCTCATACCTGAAAGCAAAGAAGGTCAATGTGCTCCTAGATTGGCCAGCCCAGTCACCAGCAATGAACATTATTGAGCATGTCAGGCAAGATGGAGGAGGCATTGAAGATAAATCCAAAGAACGCTTTGTTTGCCAATAGCGCTTGCTTCACCATTCCAGATGACTTTATCAATAAGTTATTTCAGTCATTGCAGAGATGTATGGATGCAGTCCTCCAAGCTCATGGGAGTCATAAACAATATTAATTCTTTTTCCACTGCACTATGACTTTATATTCTACACTGCACATTATTGCTGTTAAGTGACTTTCGTCTAAGCAAAGTCAGGCCTTGCTGTCCTAATTAAATAATTAAAAATCAAGGCATGATCATGTTTAATTTTGGACAAAATAAGTGCAATCTAGGGGCTTTTGCCTTTCATAAAAGCCACTTCTGATACCAAATGAGTAGCTAAAAGTCAAGATAATATTTGTTGTTCCTAAAACGTGGCTCGACGACAAGACTTTTGTCAGGTAGTTTATCCAGTTTTATTGGTCTTATACAGTCAGGTGATGTGATATCACAGGTTAGGTTTGACAAAGCTTGAACTTTGCAATGCAGCGAACTGCACAACTTGTCGCATGAGCTTGCGTTTCCAGTCTGTGGCATCCACGTGCATATAAATGGAAGTCTATGGGGTGAAAGTTGCAATGTGACCGCAGTTTAAAAGTAATGTCACAAGTATTTAGTATCAAATTCTGCGGAGGAGCTCCAGATGGTTACTTTTGTTTTGTGTTTACTTTACGTTTAAAGTTGTTGAACATTTATTCATTTTCATATTTATAATATAACCTATTAAGGCAGGGGTGTCCAAACTCGGTCCTGGAGGGCCGGTGTCCTGCATAGTTTAGCTCCAACTTCCTTCAACACACCTGCCTGGAGGTTTCTAGTGTACCCAAAAAGAGCTTGATTAGCTGGTTCAGGTTTGTTTAATTTGGGTTGGAACTAAAATATGTAGAACACCGGCCTTCCAGGACCGAGTTTGGACACCCCTGTATTAAGGTATTGCCTTTAACGCTGTTTAAATTAAGTCAAAGTTGAGTTTTGATATATTTACAGTAGAAAATATCTTATGGATATTTGCATAAAAGAAAAATCATTCGTTCTAATCTACTGTTTAAGATACATTTTTGCCTAGTTTTGTGGTCCAGGGTGGTTTGTGTGGTTTTTTTTATTGCCTTGTGTTATTTTTAAATCTATATAGTAAAAGTTATTAAGTTAAATTTAAAATGCCTACAAAATTTTATTATTGAAAACTATTCTTACAAATCATTTTCTGTTTCGGTTTTCAGCAAAGTGCATCCAGAATATTTGCTTTTGTCCCAGAACTTTTATTTTGGTGCATCTCTAGTAATTTTCCATAGTCATTAGCTTGTATCTAACTTTACATATGATTTCCTTTCAGAATTGTGATGCTTAAAGATGGAAATCTGTACAAAAGTCAATTAAATGCATATAAATATGGGTATAAATAACTGATGTGATTCAAATAATCAACCTTAAAGTTGAAAAAAATGGTACTAAAAAATTACTTAAATCAAGTTAGCATGATTTTTATGAAAAAAAAAAAAAAGTCCTGACCTAAACCAAATCATTCACGTGTTGGTATTTCAGCATAGTTGTTTCATTAAATTAAGTCTTTACTACTGAATTTGTCTAAATGAAATTCCCAACACATTTTGCTCACCATAGCAGTTATTTAAGCAAAAGTACAGTAGTAGGTATAATATTATGAGATACTGTTATTATTTAAAATAATAGTTTTCTAATTTCATAAATTTGAAATGTAATTTATTCCTTTAAATGCTGATTTTTCCAGTCCAGTCTATACCAATCATAAAATCATTAAGGAATTGGTTTTTAGATAAAAATGTTAAGTTAAAAATAAAATAAAAAAAGATTAATTACTGTAAATTTTGATCAATTTAACGAGTCCATGCTAAATTAAAACATGCATTTCCTTTTTATAATTACTTAGCCTTAGAATAATTTCTGAATGATCATGATGTGACCGGAAAATTCCACTTATGTATGAATAAACTACATCAGTTATGCGAGTTATTTTATTGCATAGTAATATTTAACAAAAGAAATGTTTTGTATTTTAAATCAACGGCAAACTTAATAATAAGAGACTCTGTTTGGTAACACTATAAACATTAAGTATGGACATGTTGTAAAAATGTTTAAATCTTGATGAAACCAAAAATGTATGAATCCATAAAATGAAAAATTAATAAACTAGTTGACATCCTTAGCTATAAAATGAGTATAACGAGCACATTAGCATGATCAACTGAATTAATTGTTTGTGCTCTCACTGTATAGCAGAATTTGTGCTAAAAACTACATTACCCATGATGCTGTACATAAAACCCACCAATCAGAGTCATAACGGGCAACGCATGTCATAATATAACTTTAGCCCCGCCTAATGTTGGCATAATGGCATAATGGCCTGCAAAATACTTTAATAATTATGTACTGTATATGCGTACAACTTGAAATATACTGTAGTTTTACTACATACAAAAAGCAACAACATTATTGACGGAATTAAATTTGAGTAAACTATCCCTTTAATTAAATTTGAGGTTTTTGGTGTGAAAAACATTTACCAAATGTTAAACTGGCTGAAAAAAAAAGTGTAGTATGTTTTAACGTGTGCATATATATTTTTTTTTTTCCTCACAGGTCATGGTGGAGACAGATACTCAGATTGCATGGCCTTCCAAACTAAAGATTGGTGCCAAATCAAAGAAAGGTAAGACCTGTTGTTCTTCATCTGAGATGGTAATCTGTGTGTGATGCTGTATCTGCTGTGAGATCTTTCTGTTGCTCACAAAGTTATGTTTATATGCACTTTTAGTTTCTGTAACTTGTCATATGAACCTTAAATTTTGCAATCCAATTACTAGAGTGCTGTATTGATAATGAAAACTAGGCTGGAGATCAATTGGTTTATTTACTTCAGTAAACAAGATCCAATGCAATCTTACGGCAATTCATAACTTTTTGATTTAGTGGCTAATTCGTATGAATTCGTATGATCTAATTCGTACAATTTAGTACGATTTGCTCTTCGCCCAATGACGGTTGGGGTTAGGGGTGGGGTTGGGTGCCACGCTTCCTTTTTAATTTTCTTTTTAATTCCTCCTTTTTATTTTAATTTTAAATTTTCGTGTGACTGAACTCAAATTCGTACAAATTCATATGAATTAGCCACTAAACTGACAAAACATAAAAAAAATTACATTTCCTCTTAAGATCAAGCTGGTAAGATCTTACTGGTGTGATTAATGCATTGTGATCAGCTGCTAAATTCAAATTTGCTTTTCCGCAATTGCAGAAAAATGTACACGGCTTGTGAATGCATGTGTACAAGGCAACGACATGCAGTTTAGGTCTAACCAGAAGTGCAATAGCAGCAAGTGCAGGATATGCAAACATTGCATGTTCTCCCTGCGTTTGCGTGGGTTTTCTCCAGGTGCTCCGGTTTCCCCCACAGTCCAAAGACATGCTGCAGGTGAATTGGGTAAGCTAAATTGTCCGTAGTGTATGAATGTATGAGGGTGACAGGCCGGCCGGAATGTGTGAAAAAAAAAAAAAAGTCGTTATCATATGGACTCGTCTAAAATGGCTTGTTCCAAAAGAGCCGACCCCGCAACCGTACGGGACTAAGGCCAAAGAAGAAGATATATATATATATATATATATATATATATATATATATATATATATATATATATATATATAGCTATAGCTATAAACAGGAGTTACAAATAGATATGTAGATAGCTTAGTGTTTACAAACAAATAATGTTTGTTTTAGGTTTCAGACATTTAAATACACAAACGTACGAGCAAAAAATAACATTTATGGATGTAAAGTGCACACTGACGTCTACGGAAATGTCAATAATAGTTTTTGACTTAATAAATATTGTGCTTTATTCGCATCTTAAAATTGTCCATAAATTTACAAAATAATGTAAATAATAATAATTAATAATAAATATTCCTTACATTTATATAGTGCTTTTCTGTGCACTCAAAGCGCTTTACACAATTTGGGGGGGTGGGGGGTCTCCTCATCCACCACCAGTGTGCAGCATCCAAATGGATGACGCTACGGCAGCCATTTTGCACCAGACCGCCCACCCAACACCAGCTGATTGGTGGAGAGGAGACATGAAGAGACATGAGTGATGAAGACAGTTATGGTATGGGTATGGTTAGGAGGCCATGATGGACCGAGGCCAGTGGGCAAATTTGACCGGGATGCCGGGGTGAAACCCCTACTCTTTTTCAGAGGACATCCTGGCATTTTTAACAACCACAGAGAGTCAGGTCTTCGGTTTAACGTCTCATCTGAAAGACGGCGCTATACTGGGGCATTAGGACCGCAGGACACACAGACTGCAGTTTGGGTGCCCCCTGCTGGCCTCACTAACACCACTTCCGGCAGCAACCTAGCTTTTCCATGTGGTCCCCCATCCAGGTACTGACCGGGCGCAGCCCTGCTTAGCTTCAGTGGGCGAAACTTAACTGAGCGTTCATTTCCCCTTTACATGTTTCTGTCATGTTATGTCGGGTTTTGTTTGACACTAGAATCTTGTCGCATGTTGTTAGGACACAGCGTAAGTGATTATTTAAGCTAATCAAATAGCAAAATATGTATTTCAGTGGAGAAAAGAAAAAAAACTGAAACAATGCGTTTCTGATTTGCTTCAGAAATGTTTCAGTTGGCTACATAAACATCTCAGTTTACTATTTTATTGTCATTAGCTTAGCATTAGCTTACTTTACATTTAAACTTAACATTATAAATGTCTTTAAAAAAAGCTTTTGTAACAGACATTTCACAAATGTTAATGTAATAACATATACAGTACTAAGTGGTTAGGAAACACTGTATCATGGCGTGTTGTATGTGTGAAAAGTTTTTGAAAGCTTGGGTTTATATGGCTAAATTGGTCACGGATTGTTCAAAATTTGCTCCACTGCTTTCAATACAATATGTTTTATTCATATTGAGCTCATTTAGATTGATTGAGGTGTTTACACAAAATCTTTTCAGTCCAATTTAGCCATCAGTCTGACTATAAATGGATTGTTTGGTTGCATTTAACATACCTACTGTTTAACAGCTCTCATTTCACTGGAATCTGTCTTATCAAAGGGTTACATAAAAGATATTAGTTGCGAAACAGAATCATAACTAACAGTATCTTTGCATCAGGGTCAGATGGATCCTTCTGGAAGTTTCTCAACATTTGCTTATCCTGATTTTGGGCGTCTGTTGTCTAAAGTTATCTTAAGAAGAGGACAACGTGCGCTTCGGTTAATCAGTCCTGGTTTGTTTGGAATATTACCATATTTACTGTATATCTGTGGTTATTCACAGTATTATATCACTATTATTGCGAAGAGCCCAGTCAGTTCTTCCTTTATACTGTTGTACCTATAAAAGCTTGGCACGTAACTCAACCCAAACCGCTGTTATGGAAAAATGAATGATTTTAGTACAGCAAAGTGAATGAGCATGTGGTTGAATGAAATATGATCATTTGGATTTTTTGAGAATAGCATTGGTTCACATAAGCGATCATACTTAGAGTTTTGTCTATTTTGACTTGGAAAAGTAAGCAACCACCAAGAAGAAACAGCAGTTTTCATCAAAAAAATGAAGAAAAGAAAAAATGTTTGTTTATAGTATACTGTTAAAAAAAAAAAGAAGAAGAAAATGGATTCCACACAATTGGTTTGTAGAATCAACATGAAGGAATTTAACTTTAAGTTAACTTATTAGTTTTACAAATTTAAGTGGATTGAACATAAAATTATTAAGTTGTCTCCCCTAAAACAATAATTGTGTTGTTGCAGCTCATTTTAAATATGTAATTTATATATCAGCATATATCATTTGTTGAATGTTCACTGTAAAAATGCAGGGATCTACACAATTCCTTTATGTTGTCCCAACACAAATAGTTTAAGTTAACTTAATTGTTTTTACAAATTTAAGTTAATTAAACATAATACAATTAAGTTAGACCCCCCCAATTAACTCTTTGAGTGTGTTTTGTCATCTGAAAAAGGTGCTAAAAGAGGGTATTTGAACAGCTAGTGTTTCTGCCCACGATATATATAGTGGATAAATCATATATCAATCAGGCAGTGAAGATCGTTGATTTTTAAAGAAAACAGACCTTAAACGCAGCATTTTTGTAATGGCATAGTTCAACAGTTACACTGTAAAAAATGCAGGGTTCCACTTAATTCATTCATGTTGACCCAACACAAACTGATTAAGTTAACTTAACACTTTTATTAAAAAAAATTATGTGGATTGAACATAAAAAAATGTTAAGTTGTCCGAATTAAAACTCAAGAATTGCATTGTTTCAGCTCATTTTAATCAAGTAGTTTGAACAAGCAAAAACATATTTTTTGAGTGTGGGTTACTGAAAAATGAAAAGTCCTTCTGCCTATTTCTGCATATACCCAATATGCAATGTGGAAAATGCGGACAGAACTTTGAAATCCAATACCAAAATTGGGAATTTAATTTATAATCCAGAACGTTTGAATTTCATATGAATTTATTTTTAGTTATTTTATATTGTGATAGTGACTATGCACAATTATTCATACTGCATTTCAAAATATTGTGAACAATTTTTTTTATTTTTAATTTTTATAATTTGTTTCTTTAAAGAATATTCACATTGTTTTTGCAATAGTGTACATAACAGCACCAAATGCTTGTAGATTTATTTTAACTGTTGAACCAAAAAGCAATTGCATTACCATGGGATTATCATTGCAGGAAAATGTACATGGCTTGTACGTTACAAACAGCTTATACATAAATAAATAATGTTTATTTTAGGTTTCAGACATTTAAATACACATAAGTAGAAGCAAAAAAAAAAGTTACATTTATGTTCAGTTCAGTTTAATCCAGAGATTACAGCAACATATGCTTTATCTGCTTGCTAGATGACTAGTCTGCGCCTCGTGTTTGATACTTCTTAAACCGCACTGTCATTCATACATTTGTTGCACAATCATACAAGTGCCTCATTTCTCTATAAACTTTTAATAGCTTATGGCAAGAGTCGTGTTCCTGTAATAATGCTGCGATCAAGAGCGAGGAATCCAAACAATGACAACAACATCTCAGCCATTCCAAATAAACATCAAGTTTGTGTGTGCCAACAATGTGTTTTCAGTGTCACAACCCAAGTTCATTCACATTCCTGCGCATGGTTTGTGTTGGCGAGCATTATCGAAAAAAAAAATGTTACATAATCATTTGCGGTTATCTGGTGATTGCATGCAGCAAACTTCCAAGCTAATTAATGATGGAAAACACATGTACGCTTCTGACATGTGCATCGCATCAGGCCCGGCTGAACCTGCGTGGCCTTTAGAGACCCGCTGTTTCCTGCGAAAATCTGTCTGCAGCTTATTACAACAGTCAAGAAGTGTTGATCCTGTGCAACAGCTCTGGAACACGACACATCCATGAGCACAGCATGAGACATTCAGCAAACAGTCTTGAGTGCATCTCCACTGCATGATGAAAGTGATCCGCTGGGTGGATGTGCTTGTTTGGAGTTTAAGAGATCGAATAAACTGTGTTCTTGCCCTGAAGTAGTTCATTTTATTTAGATGACTTGAGGCGGCACGGTGGCTCAGTGGTTAGCACTGTCGCCTCACAGCAAGAAGGTTACTGATTCGAGTCCCAACTGGGCCAGTTGGCATTTCCGTGTGGAGTTTGCATGTTCTCCACGTGTTTGTGTGGGTTTCCCCCGGGTGCTCCGGTTTCCCCCACAGTCCAAAGAAATGCACTGTAGGTGAATTGAATGAACTAAATTGGCCGTTGTGTATGAGTGTGTGTGTGTGATTGAGAGCGTGTAGCATTTAGGCAAAGTGTCAGAAGAGCATAACAAAAGCCTTAATTGATCCGTCCACTAATTTTTGGCAACTGGTTTTTAGCTGCATTGGCTTTTACTTTACATAATTCATCAAACAACCGTTGTTGCATGTCAAGATTCCGTGATTCCTGTCCTGGCACTACACTCCTTGCCAACATGGTCACACAACAATCCACGGGGAAACAATATGGGAGAGTTTCTGTGGAACATCAGCCAGATAATATACACTGATGTCATGAGAAGAATTATGGCAATATGGTCTGTGATGTGGTAGAGGAACCTCTTACCGGCAATACGCTGTATTACAAAAACATTCAACACTTAAGCCTCATTCACACTACGAGCGACTCGCAGCAACAAAGCAATAATCGAGCATTTATTTCAACGGAGAGTGAGCAACTTCCCGCGACCTCCGTCCATGTGAGCAACATCGACCGTTGGCGACTAGGTAGATGTGGCTCTTATCGGAGATAATTCATCGTAGAACTGTCGTTGCATGTCACGACTGCATGATTCCTGTCCTGGCACTACAATGCCTACCATCATGGTATAAACTGATGTTGTGAGAAGAATTATGGCAATGTTGTGTGATGTGGAAGCAGAAACTTGTACAGACAATACGCTGTCTTATAATAACATTGAACACTTAAGCCTCATCCACACTACGAGCGACTCACAGCAACAAAGCGACCATTCATTTCAGTAACCGACTTCTGGCGACCTCGCTTCTACGTGAGCGACAGCAACCGTTGACGGCCAGGTAAACGTGGCTCTTATCTGAGATAATTCATTGTAGAACTGTTGTTGCATGTCAAGACTGCATGATTCCTGTCCTGGCACTACAATGCCTTCCATCATGGTCACACAACAATCCACAGGGAAAAGGTTATGGGAGAGCATCTGTGGAACCTCAGCCGGATAATATACACTGACGTTGTGAGAAGAATTATGGCAATGTTGTCTGTGATGTGGTGGTGTGACTTCGTACAGGTAATATGCTGTATTTCAATAGCGTTCAACATTAAAGCCTCATTCACACTACCAGCGGCTCACATCGACAAAGTGACTATTCATTTCAACGAAGAGTGAGCGACTTCTGGAAACCTTTGTCTACGTGAGCCACAACGACGACTGGCGACTACGTAGGCGTGGCTCTTTTGTGACATAATTCAACGTAGAACTGTCATTGCATGTGAAGATTGCGTGATTCCTGTACCGGCACTACACTGCCTTCCATCAGGGTCACAAAACAATACACACGGAAATGTTATGGGAGAGCGTCTATCGAACCTTAGCCGGATAACACTGACGTCATGAGAAGATTTATGGCAATATTGTCTGTGATGTGGTGGTGGAACCTCGTACAGGCAAAACACTGTCTTACCATAACGTTCAACACTTAAGCCTACAAGTGACTCACAGCGACAAAGCGACCATTCATTTCAAGTTCGGAGCGTCAGTGGCTTCTGGCGACCTCCGTCCATGCAAGCAACAGCGACCGTTGGCAACCAGGTAGGCGTATCTAACCTCAAATTGGAGAATACTTTAACTTTATGCAAATGAAGAGCGCCTTTCTTAAGCGACAGCCAATAGAAGCACCAGTAGAGCTCATGTGATCCTCTCTCAGCTAGCTCAGTGGCCGGTTGTATTCACCGTGCTGTAGATCTACACAGACCTGTGTTTGTAGTAAGTCGCCACCCCGGGTGACCGGCAGCTACAAACTCGATGAAAACTCGAATGAACCAAGCTCCACCGCCAACATCAGTGGCAGGGAAAATGACGAGGGTAACCGAGTTATATTCTTTGCAGCATGGCAATTCGACTTATAGAATGCATAGGTAATGTATAAAGTAGCAATTATTTCATAGTTTGACGATAACATATACATAGGTATTTTTGAGAGTTCTGATAATGCTTTTTTCCCCTATCATTGTAACATTGTTCTGCCAAATGTAGAAGCTTGCTATTAATGCAATATCTGAATCTGTATGCTAGGCATGTCTCCTGGTGGCTGAAAGTGCTTAGTAATATCAGGGCCTCAACTGCACGATAATGACAGATGCTTTACAGACACATTTACAGGCTCCGAAGAGTCTCTGGATCCGTGGATCATCTGGGATGAGACCAACACCCACAGTTATGTGCGATTATCTCTGGCCTCTATCGGCCAAAGAGCCATCACAACTAATGCAGTCATCATCGCCTTCAAAATGGGAATGCTAAGAACTAGGAACGGCCCAGGACTTTTTCGTTGCGTGTTCAAAGTGGAAATGCAGCTTGCGGTGTATTTATGTGGCTCCTGAGGACCCATTCCAGTTCTAAGCTGACGTACAGAGTTTTCATCTCGCTCTCTGAGGTCCATCGCGGTCTGTTTCGCTCATTTACTATTGTAAAGCTCAGGCTGATGCTCTGCAGACCTTTACTGCACTTTCACCAAAAACACTGGCCTCGATTTACTCTGAAAGACTTCTGGCAGAGTTTTCTTTTCTGATTCCTGATACAGTTGAAGTCGGAATAATTAGCCCTCCTAAATATTTATTTTCAAAAAGTGTAACGAAAAGAAGATTTTATCAGCACATATATAAACATAATAGTTTTACTAAATAAATAAATGGAAAAAATAAGTTCATATATACTACATTTACAAAATAAAAGAAAGAGCGAGAACAATAAGATAAACTGGAACAGAAAATTAAAGATCTAGAAGATATCAACATACAGTTGAAATCAGAATTATTAAACCCCCTTTGAAATTGATTTTATTTTTTAAATATTTCCCAAATGATGTTTAACAGAGCAAGGACATTTTCACAGTATGTCTGATAATATTTGTTCTTCTAAAGAAAGTCTTGTTTTATTTCAGCTAGAATAAAAGCTTTTTTAACTCCACTTTAAATGTCAACTAATGCCACTTTCAGCTTTTTTTTTTATTTACAGAACAAATCATCATTATACAATAACTTGCCTAATTACCCTAACCTGCCCAATTAACATAATTAACCTAGTTAAGCCTTTAAATGTAATTTTAAGCTGTATAAAGTGTTTTGAAAAATATCTAATCAAATATTATTTACGCTCATCATGGCAAAGATAAAATAAATGAGTTTGATATATATATATACACACTTCATATAATTTTTTTTATAAAGTATTAAAAGTATGAAATAAAGTTCAGTACTTTATAAAGCGCAGCAAAACACAATATCGCAATGTCATAGCACCTGCTCTTTATAGTGTGCCATAACATGTATTTTGTGCTTTCAAGACATGGCCTATCACCACAAAAAAAAAATCAATAATTTCAGAGGGGACTTTAAAAAACACCTCAATGCCATCTCACTGCAATTCAGCTATTTCATTTAGTGGCTAATTTGTTTGAGTTCTTATGATCTTATTCTACAATTTACAACCCCAAATCAGAAAAGGTTGGCGTAGTATAGAGAACGCTAATAAAAAAAGTAGTGATTTTTAAATTTACTTTGACTTTCATTGCAGACAATATAGCAAACATAATTTAATCTGTTGCTTAATGATTTCTTTTTTTTTATTTTTAAAAATAAACTCGTATTCCAATTTCGGTTCTTGCAACACATTTTAAAAAAGGTTGGGACAGGAGCAGTTTAGGGCTAGTAATCAGGTAAACTGGTTAAATAATGATGTGATTTGAAACAGGTGATGTCAACAGGTTATTGTAATTTTGTTTTGGTACAAAAGCAGCATCCCAGAATTGCCTAGTCCTTTGGGAGCAAAGATGGGCCGAAGATCATCAGTTTGCCAACAAATACATGAACAATTATTGAAATGTTCCTGAGAGAAAGATAGGGAGACATTTGAATATTTCACCCTAACATACTTAAAAGATTTAAGGAATCCATAGGAATTTCAGTGCGTAAAGGACAAGGGCACAAGCCTAAGCTAAACAGCTGTGATCTCTCAGACGGCACTGCATCAAGAATCATCATTTATCCATGAGCAATATCACCACATGGGCTCAGGATTACTTTGGCAAACCTGTCAAGTACCACAAAACATAGTTACATGCATAAATGCCAGTTAAAACTGTGCTGTGCCAAAAGGAAGCCCCATGGTAAGTGTCCATAAGCGCTGCCGAGAAATGGACACCCTGTGCTCCAGACCGAAGAAGAAAAGGATTATCCAGACTGAACTGAACTCGTACAAATTAGCCACTAAGCTGACAAAACATAAAATAGTTACATTTCCATGTGAGATCAGGCTGAACACCCTAACAGCAAACTTGTCAAGTACCACTAAACAGTTACATGCATAAATGCCAGTTAAAACTGTGCTTTGCCAAAACGAAGCCCTATGTTAACAGTGTCCAGAAGTAGTGAAGCGCTGTCTCTGAGCTCGGAAGCATCTGGGATGGACCATCACACAGTGGAAATGTGTACTGTGGTCAGATGAATCAGGTATTTCAAGTATATTTTGGAAGAAATGGACGCTGTGCGCTCAAGACCAAAGAGAAAAGGATTATCCAGACTGAACTGAACGTGTACAAATTAGCCACTAAACGGACGATACATAAAATAGTTACATTCAATGTGAGATCAAGCTGAACACCCTAAAAAACACAAACCCAGTCTTTTATTGCTGGCTCGTTTCTGCCAGGACTGTGCCATCTTCTCACATTCAAAGAGCCAGAACCTGGCTGACATTTCTGACATTTGTAGCCCGTGTTGGCCAGTCCAGCACAGAATAAATCTCCGGCTGCTGTATGGAGAGATTTATAGGAGGACAGGAGAACAGAACTCCCACTGGCCTGCTCCTAAAGGGGGGCAGCAGCTGTAAAAACAGTCCAGAGCGCGCACTGTTATCACCCCGTCCACCGCTCGCTCGCTCCATCTCCATGGAGAGAGCCGACCGGGAGGGGATTTAAGGTTGCCTTGCTTTAAAATGAACATCTCAGGCTCTTTTTGTCGGTCGATTTTGGATACAATGGACTCGCACTCTTGATCCCAGGGAAATAAATTTCTTCCCAGAATGACTTTCTTACGGTGTGAGGAGCAAATGAGATGTTGCCATAACAACATATGTGAGGGACAGTGGAATTTTATGGGTCCAGCAGGATTTTATAAGTCAATACAAAACAAAATCTATAAAAAAAAAAAAAAGTTCCATAAATGTATTCACTAACTTACAATTACAGCTATAAATGATAAATGGCACAGAGAGAAATTAGAGCTCATGAATTAACATGGACTTTGTGGGAAAATAATGACATTTACATGTGCTTAAAATATATGTATGCATGAGTTTGTTGTACCTAGAGATGATTTTTATTTTATTGTTATATTATTTTAAGTCAAAACAAAACCAAACAGTCCCATAAATAGATTCACTAATTTAGAGTTATTTAATAAATACATGCCATAAAAGTGCTTTAAATAAATCAGAGCTCATGCATTAACTGGGATTTTGTAAAAAAAAAAAAATAATAATAATAATAATAATAAATAATAATAATTTAATTTCTAAATTTATCCATATTTAAATGTGTTTGTTCCAAATTATTTCATACAAATTAACTTTTAAATTAAATTACATTTAAATGTAAATACATAGGCGAGGCAGTGGCGCAGTAGGTAGTTAGAGCTCATGCATTAACACGGAATTTGTGTGGAAAATAATAACATTTACATGTGTTTAAAAACATATGTATGCATGAGTTTGTGTGCTTTACTCAGAGATGATCTTTATTTTATTATTATATTATTGTAAGTCAAAACAAAACCAAAAAGTTATATAGATTTATTCACTAATTAAGAGTTATATAATAAATAAATGCTATAAAAGTGCTTTAAATAAATCTGAGCTCATGCATTAACTGGGATTTTGTAAAATAATGTAATTAATTAAATATATTAATTAAATATAATTAGTCAACTAAATACATTTCTAAATGCATCCATGCTTAAATGTGTTTGTTTGTTTGACCCAAATTATTTAATTTGCTTTTATTTAGATAATCTAATTTAAAAATAAATGAATTGTCAGTCATACAATTTAACTTTTAAATTAAAATTACATTTAAATGTAGATACATTTCAATTAACTTTCTCTGCTTAAATGTTGTCAATAAAAAAATCTATAAAATAAATGAATGAATTAATGAATGATCTTTTACCAAAATTTAATTCATTAATAATGGAAAATTATTTAATTAAGGAGCAAAAGGGATGTAAAATCCTCGAAATTAAATTAATTCTTATAATGTAATTATTTTATTGGCTGTTATTTGTGTATTTATTAAAATATGTCCAAAATCATGATAATGCAGTGAAAATATATTTCCCATCAATTATTTTTAAACTTATGCAGTCCGTGCGCACATGTGTGTCTGTGTTGGAGTTCTAAATGAGTCAGTCTTCATCACAAGGCCTCACGTGTGCTCTCTGTGACTTTAATAGGATCACAGCAGTAATAAACATCCAGAGCCACTTGGGAGGCTCTTTGCTGTTTGGAGGGCCACAGGAAGGCTCGCGCCTCACCGTTAAGCTCTCAATATCATCATCAAGCCTTCTTTGGTTGCAGGCCTCACACAGAAGATGTTATCATGGCTGACTGCTCATGGTGGTGCAGCAATCTAAAGTATGTTGTAGAAAAACAATGTGTTTCCTTCATGCAAAACGGCCTGTCTGACCTCAGAGCGCTATTAAAATATTACTGTCATCTGAAGTGGAAATAAAGACACTGCAGGTTAAAGATACTAATAGTCATATATATACAGTTGAAGCCAGAATTATTAAACCCTCTCAATTATTAGACTCCAGTTTATTTTTCCCCCCAATTTCTGTTTAACGGAGGGAAGATTCTTTTCCAAAACACAATAGTTTTATTAACTCATTTCTAATAACTAATTTATTTTATCTTTGCCATGATGACATTAAATAATATTTTACTAGATATTCTTCAAGACACTTCTATACAGCTTAAAGTGACATTTAAAGGCTTAACTAGGTTATTTAGGTTCAAACTGGGTTAATTAGGCAATTAGTTATTGTATATCGATGGTTTGTTCTGTAGACTATCGAAAAAATATAGCTTAAAGGGGCTAATAATTTTGTCCTTAAAATGTTTTTAAAAAAAATTAAAACCTTCTTTTATTCTTGCTGATATAAAACAAATAAGACTTTCTTCAGAAGAAAAAAATATCATCAGGCATACTGTGAAAATTTCCTTGCTCTGTTTAAATTAATTTGGGAAATATTTAAAAAAGAAAAAAAAATTCAAGGGGGGCTAATAATTCTGACTTCAACTGTATATAAGTCCCAGTTCATTGTTTACATAAATAAATTGCAAACTTGTTTGTTTTACAATTTTTTTATGTTTAATTATGTAAATGAGGCATTATTTCATTAAATATTTATAGTCATATCAATCAGAAATCTCAACATTGAAGTCAGGTTCAAAATGAAAAAAATAATGTTGTTCATAGATAATTTTATGTACGAAAATGCATAATATTTACATAATATAAAACTTTACATATATCTGTTGCTGGGTGTATGTGAGTGGAGTAATACACAGAGGTGAAGGGTGAAGAGGCCTTTGTGTGATATGCGAAATATCGCATGGCTATCAGCCAATCAGATTCAAGGACCAGCCTGAACTGTTGTGTATATATATGTGTGTGTGTGTGTGTGTGTGTGTGTGTGTGTGTGTGTATGTATGTATGTATATATATATATATATATATATATATATATATATATATATATATATATATATATATATATATATTATATTATAATATATTATATTATATTATATATATATATATATATATATTATTTATAAAAAAATATATATACAGTTGAAGTCAAAATTATTGACTGCTAGGAGTGTGATATTGCAGTTCGATGGCGTAATCGTGTATATAACAAAGAAAATCAAACACAAGACAGTCTCAAAAATCCTTTTGTATAAGGAACTACTTTCTTCCGTCTTTCATTCACATCTGCAGCTGACAGTCAGAACAGCAGAAACCATTGCCAGTTCACAAACGTCACATTAAATAGCTAGTATTTGAATGATTCTATAGCGTAATGCCTAAAGTGATGACAAAACAGGTGATTTTGCTGATATTTTAAGATTATAAGGCTGAACGGCATGAAATGCCATTAGTCTACAGACATGTCCCAGTATGTCTCTGTTGCAATCAGGAGATCACAATACTTAACCCCAAAAAGGCCAAAGCAAAGCAAACACTAGCAGATTACTATGGTATAAATACAGCACTGCAACATACAAGAGAGAGAGATTGACTTAAAATGTCACTAACCCTTTCTATAATGATTTGTTCAGCTGTAGTTTGAAATTTATTTTGAGTTTTGCGGTTACTGTCACCATGTTGTGGTCAAAGGTTAACGGTCAATTCCTTTGCTCTGCTAATGACCACCAACGTGCTAAATCTCAGAATTTATAAACATTTTAAAAAGGCTCTATCCTTATTAATAAACGACATTTTTTGCAATCTAAACAACAACATTCTCGACTCGAAAGTACATTATGTTGTTCAACAGCTGCAATATGTCAAATTGGAGTGAGTTTATTTCTCTGCTTGTTACATGGGCAGTAATACACAAGGGTAAAGTGGCTGTACGAGTACTGATATTGCAGAATATCACATGGTTATCAGACAACCAGAACCAGACAAAATGTTGTTTGTTTGTTTGTTTGTTTGTTTGTTTGTTTGTTTGTTTGTTTGTTATGTTTTATTTATTTGTTTTTATTTATTTTTATTTATTTATTTATTTATTTATATTTGTTTATTCTATTTTGTATATTGTTTATACATAACTTTCCTGATTATACACCATTTTCTTCCAAAAAAAAATTATATATAATTTTACATTGATATAAAATATTTATTGTAATTGAAATATAGACACAAACTAAAAAAAGGTGCTGTAAAAGTAACACATAAAATTGCTGTTGTTTTCTTTACATAAAAAAAAAAAAACGTTGTAAGGGCAAAATGGCAAAAATACAAAAATATACAGGTGCTTGTGTTTATTCTTGCAGTGTCTCACATTAATCGTTATCCTACATTTTAAATGTCTTTAATTAGGTGAGCAGTGCTGTGGATTCATCAGAGTGTGTGAGTGCATTTTGTTATTGTTAGTTCCCGAACATCTGCTCCGTCACACACAGCAGTCGCATATTTTCGCGCCGTTTGTTGTGCAAGATGTCGTGACACCAGATGTGCTAAATCATGTGACTTTTAAAGCGCACATTTTAACACTGCAGAACTTAGAAGATTTACAGCACCTATATTTGCTGGAGGCTTTTAAATCCTGAACATAAGAACGTTATTTTTCTGCACTTGAAACCTCTTGGAAAAGTTGATGGACTTCTTTGTGGGGATATTTTCCCACTTAGACCACCTTAAAGTTGTTGGGAAAGTAAAAGTATTGAGGATGCCCTCTAGTGGTACACCAATCCCAAAAGTGATCAATGATTAAGCATTTAAGTTACACATTTACCAAAACATGATTATGGAACAAAGGCATGATAAGCATAGGATAATATTGTGAGAAACTGAATATCTAAAAGATCTAAAATAGGTTCCAAACTCCAAATAACGTTCTTGGTGATGTATATTACTAAGCCAAAATTAAGTATGTATGTATATATATATATATATATATGTGTGTGTGTGTGTGTGTGTGTGTGTGTGTGTATATATGCAGTAGTAAATTTACTAAATGAATTAATGAAACTTCATATTCCAATGTTTTTTGGCCTAAATGAAAAATGTATCATTTATTTTAGACAATATATCTTTAGCTATTCCACAGTAGTAATGTTAAAAAATAAACAAACTGGTTTAATTCATTAGAAATGCATTTAAAACTATTATTAGTTTTGTCTATATATACAGTATATAGTATATATTTATATCACATGACCTATTTATGGAATATGTTCGGAAAGCAACATGTTCAGTTTAGTTGTGATTTGATTATTCAACACTACATATATTATTCATTTATTCATTCTTTTCGGCTTAAGGCCGGCTAACACTGCGATTTTTTTATCATCCTGAATGATTGTAGCATGTCACATTGTAAGATCTCAGCTGTCATAGGCTGCATTTACACAGAAGATATTTATGGTCAATTTTGTGACTGTATGTGACCTGCTTACATCATCTTTTAAAAGTGACTCATATTTGATTGTCTGCATTTACACAGCACACGGCAAAGAGTGAAAAAAAAAAAGAGTGGGCGCCGACTAAAAGCTGATAATAAAAGAGCGTCCTTTTCTCCTTTCCTGTATTTAATGTGTACACAGGTTTTTATTTTTTGACAAGTTGTTGTTTCACTGTAAAGTTTTTGACTTAAAAAAAGTTCTCATTTGGCCATGTTCTTTTAGTCTAGGACCTGCGGCCCTGTGTGAGCAGGGCTTTAGTCGCTTTATTAATCAGGCATTGCCACAGCGGAATGAATCGGCAAATTATCCAGCACATTTTTAATGCAATGGATGCCCTTCCAGCCACAGCTCAACACTGGGAAACATCCACACACTCTTGCACACACTCACATACACTAAAGCCTTGTGGGGGAAACCGGAGCACCACAGGGAGAAAAACTGACCCAGCTCATGGGGCTCAATCCATTGACCTTCTTTGATGTGAGGTGGTTGTGCTACCCACTGCACCATCGTGCTGCCCCACAGTTCAGATATTAAGAAGTTAATATTCTATTTTAGACTCAATATTGTCTGCTTTTGCTCAGTTTTGTAAACAAACATTAAAAAGCCACAGTAGAACTGTTGTGTTTCTCCATTCGGCGTGCAGTGATGTTTCTCTTCTGAATGAATCTGTGTTTTAAACGAATCATATGAACGGATGATTCAATGGGTTATTCATAAAGAGAACAATTTGCTTCATGCTGGTGGTTTAAATAATTAAGTGAATTATTAATTTTAAAAATCATTTGACATTTACCACCACCTACTGGCAGATTTGGTTTTGTTTTTAGATAATTATTTCATTAAATAAAATTGTTTCATATGTCCATATTAACTAAGAATTGCTAATATATACAGTAATATAAACAATAATATACACACTACCTGATGAAAGTCTTGCTGTTAATCCCAGTTGTAAGTGCAAGAAATAATAACTTCATTTCTACAGTAGTTGATCATTTGGAAAAGTGGCAGAAGGTCGTTTTTTTTTATGAATCATGTCGAACTGCATCCCAATCATCACAAATACTGCAGAAGACCTATTTGAGCCTGCATGGACCCCAGATTCTCATAGAAATCAGTCAAGTTTGGTAAAGGAAAAATCATGATTTGGGGTTAAATTCAGTATGGGGGTGTGCGAGAGATCTGCAGAGTGGACGGCAACATCAACAGCCTGAGATGTCAAGACATTTGTGCTGCTTATTACATTACTTACCACAGGAGAGGGCAAATTCTTCAGCAGGATAGCGCTCAAGGTCAAGGTGCTCCAGGACTGGCCAGCCCAGTTACCAGAGATGAACATTATTGAGCATGTCTGGGTAAGATGAAAGAGGAGGCATTGAAAATGAATCCAGGGAATCTTGATGATGAATCTTGAGTCATACACAATATTAATTCAATCCCTGCATCCTGACTATTCTATACTGTACATTATTTCTGTTAAGTGACAAGACTTGTGTCTAAGCAACATGAGACTTTACTGTTCTAATTAAATAATTAAAATCAAGACATAATCATATTTTATTTTGGTAAAATAAGCGTAATCTAGAGGCTTTTGCCTTCCATATAAGCCACTTCTGGTAATAAATGATCAAGTAGATGTTAAAGTTGTTATTTGTTGTTCCTAAAACTAATATATACTGAATATGTGTGTGTGTAGCCTTTGCAAACTCGCTTAATAATCAATGAAAAATCATATTAAATTATTATTTATTTACAGTATATAGCTCAGACAGTAATGTGTGGTGCTCCATCAATGCCAGACTCATGTCATGGGTTTAATTTCCAGGGAATGCAGGAAATGATGAAGCCTTGAATGCAATGTAAGTTGCTTTTGGATGGTAGAATCTGTCAAATGTGTAATTTATATATTTATGGAGAAAAATGTTAGCTTATTCATAACAAATGTTTGGCACTAGGAAACAAAATATCAGCCTTGCATTTTTTGTTACTCTCGTTGCTATAGTATATAATATTGATTTACTTATTATTGAAGTTTTATGGATGCAAAATAACAGTATGATTCATAACAAATGTTTGTCTTAAAAACAACTTTACATTACATAACACAGTCAATATTATGTTTACATCATACAGTGTATGAATACAATAATAAAGGTTTGCAGTACCAATTAAAACACTAAAACTAGATTATAAAATTTAATTTCAAAGACACACATTTTACAAGTATGCATTTACAACACCCCATTATCCAAAAGAGAAACAGATTTGCCATGTTTACTAGAAAGCTAATAAATAATAAGTGTGTGCTATTTGTTAATGAGGGATTTCTGCATGCATTAAAGTTTTTAGACTTGTGGAGACAAAGTAAAAGATAAATCAAGACCAAGGGAAACAAAACGTCCAAAATGTACTTATTCATTCATTTTCTTGTCGGCTTAGTCCTTTTATTAATCCGGGGTCGCCCCAGCGGAATGAACCACCAACTTATCCAGCAAGTTTTTACGCAGCGGATGCCCTTCCAGCCGCAACCCATCTCTGGGAAACATCCACACACACATTCACACACACTCATACACTACGGACAATTTAGCCTACCCAATTCACCTGTACCGCATGTCTTTGGACCGTGGGTGAAACCGGAGCACCCGGAGGAAACCCACGTGAAGGCAGGGAGAACATGCAAACTCCACACAGAAACGCCAACTGAGCCGAGGTTCGAACCAGCGACCTTCTTGCTGTAAGGCGACAGCACTACCTACTGCGCCACTGCCTCGCCTTATTATTACTAGTCTTATTATATTTGCATATAATGTTTACTGTAATAAATGTGATTATTATGTAATATTTTTATATTTTAAGTAGATGTTTAGGTGGCATGGTGGCTCAGTGGTTAGCACTGTCGGCTCATAGCAAGAAGGTCGCTTGTTCGAGTCCCTGCTGGGTCAGTTGCCATTTCTGTGTAGAGTTTGTATGTTCTTCCTGTGTTCACGTGGGTTTCCTCCGGGTGCTCCGGTTTCCACACAGTGCAAAGACATGGGCTATAGGTGAATTGAAGAAACTAAAATGGCTGTGGTGTATGAGTGTGTGTGTGAATGTAAGAGTGTGGGTGTTTCCCAGTACTAGATGGCAGCTGGAAGGGCTTGTTTTGTGTTCAACAGATGAAAGAAATCCATAAAGGTTTAGAAACTACACTCAAACAATGTTTACTGTTTGTTCAAACTACTTATTTTAAAAATAGATGAGCTGAAAAAAACACACTTGATTTTTTGTTTGGGACAACTTAATTTGTTTATGTTTAATCCACTTAAACTTAAAAAACTTAAGTTAACTTAATTCCTTTACGTTGTCCCAAACAGATTGATTTACAGTTACAGTGCACTTGAGTGTGAGTAAATGATAAAAATTTAATATTTGTGTGAACTATCCCTCTGAGTTAATTAACAATCATCACAGATATAATACTTTTCCAAAGAAATTAATTCTGCAATTCTTCTCTGTGTGTGTAATTGGATGTTCAGTCATTCAACGAAACTCTCACTGCTGCTGTTTTCCCTCACACTTGTGTTCAACAGAAGTTTGCGGGTCCCTCAATATATAACACAATCCACTCTGGGCATTTCCAAGCAGCCCATAAAATGCTGCGGCCTCCAAAACAGCAGGCTCCATTTAGCCCACGCCACCCCCTGTGTGGAGAAACAACTCTCTGAAAAACCATTTGCCTCTTAGACTCGACTTCCCCACCTACACGCACACTTAAAAAATAGTAAAGATCCCAAACCAATTGCAAAACAAATGCTTTCAACAGTGGAGTTGCATTTATGGATAGGAAGTTTCCATTTAAAAGAACTAAAACAAATCACAGTCACACTTAAAGTTCCAAGTAGTTAATAGTGATTAATCCATGGTCTGTTAGAATTCTTGATTCTGATTGGCTGGATGGTGTGCAATAAAAGTTAATACGCAGGTAGGTCCAGTCAGTTTTGATCACAGTTTAAAATAAACGTGCTTAACTCAAAGATCAGCTGTAACCACAGGAACTCAGTAACAATTACCGGAGCCTTCATTCATTTGTGATCTGTGTTTTACTATGTAGCCATTAGGGATTAACTAACTCACAAGTATAGAGGTAGCTGACTCATGTTACTATGAGCTATTAGATATTCCCATGTCGCTTACCTGCACATAAACAATCTCTCTATCTCTTGTGTACATTTAAAATACTTGAATGCATGACAAGCCATTGATTATCCCTTAATGTATTTGCTGACAAGAACATGAGCTGGATGTTATTATTTTAGCAGTTGTTATTCAAAAATATTATACCCTGGAATGTTGTGATTGACCAATCAGAATTATATATTGCTGACACCCATGTAATAACATTATAAATATACTAAGTTTTCAAGAAATAGCGATGGATGGATGAATAGATGGATGGATGGACGGACGGAATATATTTATGCATATACACATATACATTACACATATACTTTATACATTTCTGGAGAGAGCAAAATACATCCCAGGAGCAACGTTTTTTTTGTAGTTAATGTTTTCGCGAATCCACAAGAGGCCGCTGTGTATGCTTTTTCAGATTATTCGTGCCTGCTGTTCTCGCGTAAATGCACCAGAGGCTGCTATCGACTGCAGGGTTCAACGCTAAGGACTTTTTCTACTGGGCCGATTGGTCCAGTGGTTGAGGTTTTTACTTGCCCTGCCAAAATTTTCACTGGCCCCACAAAAAAAAAAAAAAAAAAGGTTAATAGCTAGTTCTTAGCCACATATTTTAAATAATGTGGCAATATAATGTATGAATCTAGAATTTAAACATTTAAAAATGTTAATAAATGTATATTGAACAAAATAAGTTTGATTTTATGCAAACGAAAGAGCAGTATGAAAAATGTGCTGGTATTTTAGTGCAATTCTAAATTATTTTTATAAAAATGGCTTGCCAAACCGACAACTCTTTTTTTTTTTTTTTTCTCCCAGTTTCTTAATTTAGTACCCATGTAATTGTCTGCTTCCAAGACTTTAGAAACTGACGTTTTCTTTTAGCCTCATAGTTAGATGTTGCCATCTTTTCGGTGTAATTGTTGTTACCATGTTACGAAAAAAATTGCATGCTCACCGTTACTGGCCGATAGGGGCCAGTAACAATTCTGTCTACTGTCCCGAGCGTCTTTCACGCTGGCCCCGGGCCACTGGACAGTCCTTATTGTTGAGCCCTGGACTGACTGAATGACTGACTGACTAAACAGTTGACTGACCCACCCTCTCTCTTCTCTAAATCCAACCAATAGTGTTTTAAAAAGCAATACAGAAAAAGAAAAGCCCTCTGATTTTTACCACAATTTCAGATCTTACCACATTCTGACCCAGAACGTGTTTATTTTATTTTTTGCCTTTTGTTGTTGTCCCACCTGCTTTCTGGAATCGTTTTTTACCGGACTCGAACCCCGTTATAACAGATTGTTTACAGTTTAACATCATTTCATTCACGCAAAAGCATCAGGACTTAGGAATAAGGTGTATAGCCAGTAGCAGTCTAACAGATTCTTTCCATATGATTCAGCAAGATGAATCACATCTGAAATGAGCTGATTTCTGTGTGTGTATTCAGCTCGGTGGTTGTTTGATTTCTCCCCTTTTCTACATTCCCCCTGCTGTTTGAAATGACTGATTTAGACTCTCGAAGGAATGTGTTTCGACAGATGTGTTGCTCACATCAGTCAGCACAGTGTGTAGCTTATCAAAGCCAGCTGTGGATGGAGGTGTGTGTGTGTGTAAGCATGCCTACATGGAGGCTATATTTAACTCTCTAGTTAAAAGGTGTGCACAAAGGATTTGACCCAGCTGGAGGATTCTGTATTTACATCAAGTCTTTCGCCAATGAGATGTAGTGGTCCTTTTGGGTAACACTTTATTTAAAGGGGTGTTCATAAGACTGTCATGAAACCTTTATAATCATGATTTGATACATCATGAATATGAATGAGATATTATGCAGGCTTATAACAACAGTATGTTCAGTTATATCATTTTAAATGCAAAGATGGCAGTTTGTTATGACAATGTGACATCAATAAATATACTCCTTGACAAAAGTCTTGTTGCCTATTCAAGTTTTAGGAACAACCAATAATAACTTGACTTCTAGTTGATCATTTGGTAGAGAAAGTGGCTTAAATGAAAGGCAAAGGCCTCTAGATTACGCTTATTTTACCAAAATAAAACATGATCATGACTTGATTTTTAATGATTTAGTTAGGACAGTAAGGTCCGACTTTGCTTAGATGAAAGTCTTGTCACCAAACAGAAGTAATGTGGTTTGTAACCTGTGGTTTGTAATGTAATGGGCAGCACAAATGTTTTGATACCTCAGGCTGTTGATGTTGCCGTCCAATCTGCAGATCTCTTGCACGCCCCCATACTCAGTGTAACCCCCAACCATGATTTTTCCTTCACCAAACTTGAATGATATCTCTGAGAATCTTGGGTCCATGCAGGTTTCAATACGTCTTCTGCAGTATTTGTGATGATTGGGATGCAGTTCAATATGATTCATCCGAAAAATCTACCTTCTGCCACTTTTCCAAATCATCAACTAGAAGTTATTATTTGTTGCTCTTACAACTAGGATCGACTTATGTCAGGTAATGTAGACCACAAGCTGTTTTTGTCTTTGGTCTGACAACTTGACATCACTAAGACAACAAAATTGTCATAAATCTGCCATAAACTTGATTGTCATAAAGCTATTATGATTGTCATGATTTTTATAACAGCATCATTAATATTTTTCTCACCTCACCTATAGTGGTACAAGCCGAATTTGCCATTAAAACATCATTAAATATTAATGACGCTGTTAAAAATCAATGACAATCATTGTTTATGACAGATTTATGACAAGTTTTGTTACAATAAACAATCAAAAGCCCCTTTCACACATACAGACCTTTCCGGAAAATTACCGGCAATTTTCCAGAAAGGTTGTATGTGTGAACAGGTCCTTTTTGAAAATACCGGTAAATTCGTTCTGGCTATTTTCCGGAAAGAGAAGTTGTAACATTACCGGTAATTTGCCGGAATGGTGCGCTGTGTGAATGCAGAAGGAAGATTGCCGGAAACAGCGCGTACACGTCTAGAACGTGCTGACGTGAGACACCTGCTTTAGCCAATCAAAACAGTCAGACGCATTCACGTGCGCGCGGTTTATAAGAATAAAAGCCTTTGAATATTTTTCCAGACACATTTAGCTGCTAGATGTTAGTCAAATAACGTTTCTATGTTCCTTAATGCTAACTGTGTAAATAATTATCGATAAAATGTTTATGATAATCCGTTGTTTGTTTACCTTCAAGCTTTGCGTGTGCCCGTGAGCACCCATAGCGCCAGCACACACACATATCATGAACATCTCGACATGCGAAAGTGTTCTTCTATGTGTTTTCATTGGAGTTGTACTCAATACTGATCCATCCAAAGAGTTTGTAATGTAGTCAAATGTTTACAAACACAAGCGCAGCCGTTTAGAGGTCATTTCTGGTGAATGATGTCAGAATTTACCAGCATTTTGCGATGGATGTGTGAAGGCTCTTTTCCGGAAAAATTCCGTAACGTCCTCGCCTGTGTGAACAGCGCTTTTTTGAATTTACCGGTAAAGTCGTTCCGTAAATTTTCCGGATATTTACCGGTATCACTGTGTGAAAGGGGCTAAAGACTGTAGAATACACAAGACGTTACATTCGTAAAGTTTTGAATGGGGAAATTTAACAATCAATATGGTGAATGAAGCCCCGCCTTCTAGTGCAGGAGCCAATCATCGATTGATATAAACTGATGATTCTCCAGAGGAAGAGTTTCGGTAAACTATGT
Source organism: Danio rerio (assembly GCF_052040795.2). Taxonomy (NCBI): domain Eukaryota; kingdom Metazoa; phylum Chordata; class Actinopteri; order Cypriniformes; family Danionidae; genus Danio; species Danio rerio. The sequence goes on from NC_141032.1 coordinate 7,965,408, forward strand.
GTGATTCGAACATTTAGAAATTAAACTAAAGAGGCAGTTGCATAAATGTATTGATGATTCCTAATACGAAATGTAATAGTAAGCTTGGCAAGCAATTTTGGAAAGTTTTCCCCATTCAAAAACATGGCCGCCGAGTTAAATGACTTGCCTTAATCGGACTTTGACACAATTCTAAACCCTGTGTGGATACAATTAGCAATTTCAATGACACTTTAAAAACCAAATTAAAAAAAGTCACTTGTCCATTTCAGAAATCCGAGCACTTTTTAGTTTTAGGTGTAGCACTGCTAGAGCATTATAATAGTGATCATAACACCATCAACGTTTACCTTGACTCTACTGTATCTACAAAATGTAGACATTCCAACATCCCAGATCTCAAGAATTTAAACAACAAATCCACCAACAGCATTGTGATTTATAGTTCTGAAGCAATTCAAAAAGCCAGTTTAGCTTTGTATGCATAAATGTGAAAGATTGGTGCATTGTGGTAGTCTTGAACAGCATCCACACCAGCAATGCTTCACTCGGTAAGCGATGAATATATTACATTACACCCTTTTCACCACTCTGCAAATCCCATTCTTAAGGAGATGCCTTTCAAAACTGTTGAGCTGGACAATAATTGCCAACGTGGAAGCGGAGCGATCCTAATCAGCGGGTGTAATCCTACATGTGCTAAACCACAGCGAATTGGCAAGTTCACACGAGAGAAGCCCTATTGTATGTGATTATATTCTTGTTTCCCCCCCTTAACGCCGCAATATAAACTGTAAAACCTCTACAGAGCACTTCAGATTGACCACAGAAAATGGTCGCATTACATGCAATTTTAGCGAAGGCTTTACTGTAGGGGCTAACTCTAAACACTGCATGTTTTCTGGCGTGTGGAATGTCGCTGGAGCCGGGATGGAGAGATTTCCTCCCGCAGTGTTCATCCAGTTGAGGCGAATAGATGTTTTGCAGGATTTTGCGGTGTGGAAATACGCTTGTGCGTGGGACAGTGATTTAGATTTTTTTTTTTTACTCATTCCTTTTGGCTCTGAAAGGTCTCATCGTGAGTTTCCTTTAAGCTCCGGAACAGCAGAAATGGCACGGAAAGCCAGACGTGAAGTGTTAGACCTGGAGCCTTGTACTGTATTTGTTTTCTTCCTTTGTGGAGGGTGAATTATATGGCTTGGCGTGTCTTGTGGGTAAGCTTTACATTCTTAAACTTGTCTTGTTACTAAAACTTGTGTTAGGGCCATATGAACTACACTGGAAAGTGCACTGCACTACTTAATGGAAATAAATTGAACTTTTGGAAGGGGTGGCATGGTGGCTCAGTGGTTAGCACTGTCGCTTCACAGCAAAAAGGTTGCTTGTTTGAGTCCCGGCTTGGCCAATTGGCGTTTAAGTGTGGCGTTTGTATGTTCTCCCAGTGTTGGTGTAGGTTTAGTCATGTCGCTCTGGTTTTCCCCATAGTCCAAAGACATGCGCTAAAGGTGAATTGAACTAAGTAAATTGGCCTTAGTGTATGAGTGTGTGTGTGAATGAGAGAGTCTATGAATGTTTCCCAGTAATGGGTTGAGGCTGAAATGGCATCCGCTGCGTAAAACATATGTTGGAATAGTTAGTTAGAATAGTTCATACTTTCTGTGGTGATCTCTGAAATAAAGACCAAGCTGAAGGAAAATGAATGAATGAATGAACTTTTGGCAGGTTGTAGGGAGGAGTTTAAGTTTTAATACAGGTTTGAGGTAGTCTACCATTATAACTGAAATGTGCATGTGCATAATACACATTTAATCACCACATAGCCCTCTATTATTGTGTCCTAACTACATGCAATGTGACACCGCAACGTAATAAAAGCTATGTTTTGAATGTTAAAAGAAGTTTTTAAAAGCAGATTGTGTTCTAATCACTTGTAACAGTGATTCACAAAATTCAACCCAGGCTCATTGCCGATAGGTACCCAGGTTTACATTTCTAGGGACATCGAAATATGTAACTGGAGGTACGTCTTCTGGCAGTTTTTGCTATTTGCAAATCCACCAGGTCGCTTTGTAAGCTTTTTAATGATCTCAAAGTCCTCTTCTCATGTAAATCCACCAGAGGGTGCAATATACACTTCAGCTGACCAGGCAGCTTGCTCTCGACTGACTGACTCATCCACCCTGTCCCTAAACCCAACGGGTTGTGTTTTTTTTAAAAGCAATTAAGAAAAAGAAAAGCAGTCGCTACTGCTTGATTTCACCACGTTTTAAGCCTGTTGTGTAGTTATTTTTTTTGCTTTACCTTGTTTCTGAAACCATTCTGGAACTGCACTCGAACCCTGTCATTGTGGATTAACTCAGCTCCGTGTCTCAAGTCTATCAGCGTTCGCTGTGAGCTACTGAGCAAACTGGTAACATCAGAAAAGCTGTCCATAAGGAGGTAAGCAATCAGCTTGTATCGCTAAAAAGAACAGAAGCAATTGGCCGCGTCAAATCCCCCCGTAGCGTTCATTATAAAGAGGAAATGCAGTCATACATACCTCTGGCTACATAATTCACTCTCTCCAGAAATGTAGACAGGTACGTATTCACAATAGCATCAGGCCCGGATTGACTAATCGGGAGGGCCAGGAGAATTCCCGGAGGGCCGGTCCGTTTTTAGTGTCCCTAGTTGCTTGCACTCTCAGCAGTCACACTTTATTTTATTTTTTTTTTTTGACCATAGCCTCACTCTTTTTATTCATTATTTTGTCGCAGCTCCGCTGATTAATTTATTTTCTCGCAGCCCCGTGAGCCAAATGCAGCCTGCAGGTTAATGATGAAGTAACTTGAATACTTAATATTAATAATAAACCTGCTTAATAAAAAATCAGATGATTCACTACATTAAAAAAATCTGACATAACTTAATCAGAAATCTAAAAAAGTTTCAAAAGATTAAGCTATCCATGGAAAGTAATACTGTGGTTAAAAGAGTCTTGCAGATAAAGATTGCCATTGTGGACCAGTGGTCAGCACATTGCCTTACAATTCAGCTCGAGTTCGAACCTCACCTGAGTAATTATTTTTTTTTTTTTTTTTTCATGTTTTTTTCATGTTTATTAAAACATATAATATTGTTTGCGGGTTACTTATATAGATGTACATATTTTATTTTTTTGTGTGACCACCGTTACAGAGGACTGGATATGTATAAAGAATTTTGCACAGAAAATATATATTTAGATATTGCAGGAAAAGACACTGTGATGTTTTAAAGAATACTGTTGGAGATTTAGCTACCCTTTAATGTTCTCATATTTAAGAAAAACATTTAAAATTCTAAAGCAGCTGTTTCCTTGAAAAAGACCCGAGAGTGTCATTAGAAACTGAATTGGAAATGATGTTAATATAGTCCAGGGGTGGCCAACCCTGTTCCTGGAGAGCCACCTTCCTGCAGATTTCAGTTTCTACCCATATCAAACACACCTGCCTGTAATTATCACGTGGTGTTCAGGTCCTAATTAATTGGTTCAGATGTGTTTGATATGGGTTGCAACTGAAATCTGCAGGAAAGTGGCTCTCTAGGAACAGGGTTGGCCACCCCTGGACTATATTAACATAATTTCCAATTCAGTTTTTAATGAGTTTACACTGAATAACAATAGAAAAGTGTTCTGTCAACATCAACATGAACAGGAGTTCATGAGTAGTTAAGGATGAGTTAATAGTGATGTGCCCCTCCAAGTAAAGTCATGACATAACTATACATTAACAGCTCATGAGTTCTTGTTGGTTACATTTAGCTTAAACTTAAATGTTAATTAATAAATTAATTAACAACATGTACTAACAGGTAATTAAGGTAGTCGTTAATATTTACACATGAACTCATGTGACTCATGTTGTAATTAAAGTTAATTCATGATTAGTGCATACCTAAACTCATCATTAATTTATAATAAAGTAATGTTTAGTTTACACTAGGGATGTAACGGTATCAGAATTTTACGGTACAATAATACCTCGGTATGAATGGCACGGTACAGTATTTATTGAATAATTTACAGGAAAAACAAAACTAATGAAAAGACTCGAAAAAAAGTGCCAAAAGTGTTTATTTACCTCAGCACTGAACATATCAATGACAACAAATTAGCCATCTATCTGTAAGTTTCGAAACAGGAACTTCAATTTTTCAATTTTAATAACAAAAAACTATTAAACCATATAAAAAAAAATAAAGTTTCAATTTAGTATTGTTGAAAACTCATCACATTCAACATTTAATCACTCACTCACTTAGATAGAGATGGGTTTTTTAAGGAAAATTATCATATAACTATAATCTGGTAAAAGCTGGGATCTCTGGGCATGTCCCCTGCAACAGAAAAAAAACCCTCTCATTTGGGACTGAGGTTTCTGGGACAGAGAGATATGATTTAGCCAAGGTTGACAGCAGTGGGTAACATTGTGCATTGTCTTTCCACCACTTGAGAGGACAAACCATGAGTGAGATAGAGGTCTCTTTGCGGTACAAGTCTATGTCTGCCTCAATCTAACAAGTGTGCTGTGTTCTGCAGCCCCCATGACTGTTTTTAGTCGTATTCCCCGACTTATATTTCACCACAGTCTGGCAGTGCCTGCATACTGTTTTTTTCTTTGTCACCTTTTCTCCTTTTTCGTATCTTTTTAGAAAGAAACCGAAATGCTTCCACACATCCGATGTAAAACCCACTTTAGGTTCGATCATTTCCAGCTCTTTTTCTTTCCCGCTACTAGCAGCACACTCCATTTCTGCATACTTGGATCTGTTGTGACAACAGACCGCAAAGGATGATGGCCACGCCTAGGCTGATGGGAATTGTAGTTCTCGCTACCTCCCGTTCGCTTCATTCGCCTAAGCAAACTTTTCACGATATAACGTTCATTTAATATAACGAGTCATGCGCCTACGGTTATATTGAAAAAAATGACTATTGTGGTATGACTGTGTTTACAATATTGTTACATCCCTAGTTTACACATTAATACATCATTATTCATGTACTGTTATTGTAAAGTGTTACCGGTGTACCTAATGATGTGAACAGTGCATGTAAATGTGGGTTACATGCTAATCATTCATTTTATTACTTGTATAATGGTAGATGTTGGTCAGATCAACTTATATAAAAGGCATCAGGCCTTGTGATGTTAAGTCTTTTAATGGGACAATACTGTATAAGAGAGGTCTACTGCATGTTGGCATGAGCGGTTAGGAATGAGGATTAATTCCGGGGATTTTAGGGGGTTTTGCTGCACAGTGAGACAGATGTGTATGGTGCGGAAGTCAATGACAGAATGAGCAAGAGCTGGAATGATATAAATGTTGTCTGGATTTATTTAGCAGTGAAGCACTGCACGTGGTTTTCTGCCAGTCTCAGTTGAACTCAACATTATTGAGAAAATTGTGACCTTGATTTTAAGCAAAAAACAAAACATGATTCTGATTTTAGCCAGAATCATGCAGCTCTAATGACATAATACATGTTTGTCTTTCAGATCCACACATCAAAGTTAGTGGTAAAAGGGACAATGTGAAAGAAGCCAAGGAGAAGATCATGTCTGTTCTTGACACAAAGGTAAGCATATTAACTCAAGACAAAGTCATTCTTATTTGAAAATTGTTTACTAGAGAAAATAGCTCACTGTTATGGCTGTAATACTTTGTAAATGCACTAGTTGAGTGCATTAGGTTTTAAAACAGATGTACTATTTGAAACTTGAAGATCCCAAGAGGAACTATGATGTGTTTAACATGAGGATCACCTCATATAGCTGTAGGATAAATAATGGCTTAAATTGCATTGGGTAAAAAAATACAAAAGTATTGCCTGATACTATTGGTCAACTTTAATGCTTTGTCCATTCATGGCGTCTATTTCCATGAGCTTCACCGAAACATTAGGAATTGCACAAATGATTCCAGACGACATTGGTAATTTGTTTCAGACATAGGACAGATCATCAACCAACACCACTGTCCCAACATTATTGTTGATTTGTGAGGTAATTCCCTTAAACCAATGGCGTAAAATGGGAAACGGTTTGTACTGACATCTCTCTGTAGACTTGACGTAATGGAAAACTGACCCGGCCGTAGCTCATAGATTCGTTTAGTCACAACTTTAATGAAGTGGCTCAGTGGGGCGTTTTACTGTATTTAAAAGTGAAGCGATTTTAAAATCTGTTCAATGTTATGATGTCGAAGTGCTCTTATTATGCTTTTTCAGATATTACCTTTCATATAGTGTGTAATATTATATACTGTTGTAATAGCATGTAATATAGGTGTAAAGTTTAAAAGATTGACGCATCAATGCATTATTAATTTCCTAAAAACAAGAACTCTGAACTGCCTCTAAAATGATTGATCAGTAATTAATTCCACACCAAAAACGTGGAATTAAGTATTTGTTAAGTATTCAAGTAAGTTACATGCAAACTAAATGCTAACTTGCAAATAGAGACTTGTATTGTTTGGCCCAAATGTCCAGAATTCACCTCAAATCGCTTTTTATGCAATTTTTAACTCAAGAGGAAAATTAGTGAGGGGAAAAACATTCTGTGAGTAATCTAAAGCTAGGGAGGTTACAGTGTGCAAATTACAGTGGGTTTAGGGGGACTGACCCCCCATTTAATGCTTGATCACCCCTGAAGGATGTGAAAACAACATGTATGGGGGTCGTCAGCCCTCTAAATAGAAGGAAATAAGTTTGCTCTGATCTGCATCTTAAATAATAATATTCAAAACACTTTTCCTGTAAAATAGGTGTGTAAAAGTTAAGTAAAATTAGATGCGTTGTTTGTGTAATTTAACCTACAGTAACCTCTGAAATGGCTAATCACAGGATATTGTAGATCAGAATACACAAAACTCTGAAAAGTTAAATATGTTGCATCATTAAAATAGATCCCATTTAATTTGATTCACTGAAACAAATTATTACACAAATTAATATTATATTATTATATAATAAATGTATTACACAAAATAATATTACCGAAAATGTTTTGATCTTCTATTCATCTCATGCATTCACATAGTGCACATTTGCAGATCAGAGTTTAACAATTTTGAACTTTACAATGAACCGACATGCACATTTTTGTTGTACGAGCTTGCTTTCTGTTCTGGGGCATTCGAATGTGTATGAATGGAAGTCCATGGGGCGAAAAGTGCAGTGTGACCGTGCTTATGTTGTAAAATATATCATAAGAAAATATATGCTTTTTGATCTTTGATTCATGTAAAGCTGTTTAGGAGACTTTTGAAATAAAAAAGGAAGTCTAAAATATATTAATTGGGCCACTTTAAAAATTCCAGCCTAGGAAGTCATCAAAAATATTGTTTTTTTAATTATACATTTTCATTAAGCTTTTTTCAAAAGTTAACAATACAGAACAACAAAACTAAGCAACAAACAAACTAAAGTAAAACATACACACACAGTATATAAATCAATAAAATAATAATAGACCAATAAAAAAAGGAGAAGATATAGTATAAACCAATAGGGAAAAACTATTTAGTCAAATCCAATCATGTGGTACTGCTTTTACATAATTCTAAAATGGATTCCAAATCTTAAAAAAAAAAATAATTCACCCTTTCCTCTCAAAGAATATGTGATCTTCTTCAATGGTATACAGTTGCAAACTTCTGAGATCCATAGTCCAGTTGATACATCAATGTCCGTTTTTCATTTCAAAGCAATACATTTTTTAGCTATTGTCAGCTATTGTTATTTAGCTAAAACATTTCATTAAGCTTAATAACATAATTATGCTGAAGGTTATAATTTGTGAAAATTGCCTATTTCAAGGTACGTTTGACTGCATTTTTTATGTAAAACCAACTCTACGCAGCAGTATGACTGCATCGACTTCTGCTCCTTTACACACTAATGACATTTACAGGTGACATTTTTTTGGTGTGGTCAGTTTGCTTAGTAGCTCACCTTGTTTGGCATTGTAATTGTGATGCCAAGTGCTCAGGTTCAAGTCCAGTGTAGTAGCACAGTTCCACAAAAGAAATAAGAACAATGTAAAATCAATAGTCATTCTATTCACTTACATTTGCTTCTGAAAACACCAAATATTGGTTGGGTATAAAGGAAAGGTTTTTGTCAGTGGTTCAATGGACCCTTTTCACATTTCCAAGTTTCTAAGTAGCGGAAGGCATCATGGTTGGGTAAACTTAGAGCACAGTTAATAAGAGAGTACAAGAAATACTTTTTTTACAATCCTATTTGCTGAAATAATAAAAGAAAAACTCCATGATAGTGTTATCTAAACTGTCAGAAGAAAGAGAAGAGCAACCAGAAGAAAGAATAATGTGAAAATATAGACAGCACCCTCTAGTGGATTTGTCATCTAAAACGTGCAACAAAACAAAGCCGGAGCAATGTATTTTTCGTCAAAATGTAATATTTGAGAGCTGTTTGTGACGCTGCTGTTAACAGTCTGAATCTTTTGTTTTCTCAGAGCAACCGCGTGACTCTAAAGATGGACGTCTCGCACACGGAGCATTCGCATGTCATCGGCAAAGGAGGAAACAATATTAAGAAGGTGATGGAGGACACGGGCTGTCACATCCACTTCCCTGACTCCAACCGCAACAACCAGGCCGAGAAGAGCAACCAGGTGGGAATCCGACTAAACCAGCTCATGGAAACATACAAGTCTAATTTCACCAAAAAAAAAAATAATACAGGAAATATGTGAGCATAGTGCGAACACAAAATTGAAGTATATTTTAATAATTGTATTATATTAGCATTATTTTAATAGTTTAATAAAAATTAGTGAGCATACGTTATGCTTTTGGACTTGTAATCAGCATTGTAATTGTCTTGTAATTGGAATTTTTATCAACAGAATACTGTAAGATTAACAACAAAAAATATTAAATTAGAATTATTAGAATGAAGATTAATTGTAGACAACATGGAGGCTCAGTGGTTAGCACTGTTGCCTCACAGCAAGAAGGTCGCTGATTCAAGTCCTGGCTTGATCAGTTGGCATTCTCTGTGTGGAATTTGCATGTTCTCCCCGTGTTGGCGTGGGTTCCCTCCACTTGTTCCGGTTTCCCTTACAGTCCAAAGACATGCGCTAAAGGTGAATTGAATAAGTAAATTGGCCGTAGTGTATGTTTGTGAAGGAGTGTGCATAGATGTTTCCCAGTACTAGGTTGCAGCTGGAAGAGCATCCGCTGTGTAAAACATATGCTGGATAAGTTGACGGTTCATTCCGCTGTGGTGACCCTGATGAATAAATATAAATATTAAAATATTGTTCTTAAATGATGTTTAAAAATGAGCTTTGCTATCTTCACACAAATGAATGAATGAATGATTAGTTAACTCAATTAATTAATGCACTACCATTACAAAGTTTAGGATTGGTTAAACTTCTTTTGCTAAGAAAATTACAGTTAAAACCAGGTATATTTAAAAAATGTACATGCCCTTGTACATTTTTGTAGCGAATGCCCTTCTAGCTGCAACCCATCACTGGGAAACATCCATACACACTCACTCACATACATACACTATGGACAATTTAGCTTATCCAATTCAACTATAGCGCATGTCTTTGGACTGTGGACTTGATCCTTCTTGCTGTGAGGTGATTGTGCTATCGAATTAACGATAATATTCTAATTAAAAATGTTAAAGACATGTGATCAGTTGTTTATATAGCTATAAATGACAAATCTAGAGGTCTCTTAATGTTTACTTAAAGCTCTATAATAAAACAATAGTAATGATTTAAATCATATTTAAATTACATTAAAATAATTTAAGTCATATATACAGTATATAGGCTACAGTTAAAGTTAAAATCATTAGCATCTCTATGATTTTTTTTTCTTTTTAAAATATTTCCCAAATGATGTTTAACAGAGCAAGACATTTTTCACAGAATTTGTTTTATTTTGACTAAACTTAATGCAGTTAAAAAATAAATAACTAAAAAAAATAAAAACATTTTAAGTTCAATATTATTAGCCCCCTTAGGGTGCATCCACACAAAATGCGGAGAAAGTATGAGTAATTTACATGCTAAGTCCATGCAAAGACATGAACAGACATCCTGCAGCATGATTCAAGTGAATGAGGCGGTGCAAATGGCGCGATTCGTGCGAATGAAGCAGAGCGTTTTGCTTGTTTGACATGCTTGAACCGTTTAATGCACAGATCGCTCAAGTTGGAACTTCAGCGGACATTCGCACTGTGTAACCAATCAGGAGCTTGCTCTTGTAGCGGCGTGATTATGACGTAGCGCCTGTTGTTAGTGTCCCAAGGGAAAATCCTACTGCTGACACCTGACAACAGAACATCAAACTGGGCTGGGCTCAGTCAGAAGCACCTCTGAAAGCTTCCCTCATCCAGGTATAGTTTCTGAAGGAGTGGATTAACTCACAGAGTTGGGTGCACCTCTGAAATCAGGATCTATTATTATTGTTATTATTATTATTATTATTATTACTTGTCCTCTCCCTGATTTCCCATCCTCCCCTTGCCTCGACATCTTTGTCATGAATGGTATTACTTTTATTTTTTGTTTTCATTATTATTATTACTGACTATTATTCTGACTTGTCCTGTTATCTTTTCATTATCATTATTACAAGTATTTATACCATTATCATTAGTAAGGTTGCAGTTGTTGTAGTTGTAATGGTAGTAGTTGTAGTAGTAGTAGTAGTAGTAGTAGTAGTAGTAGTAGTTGAAGTAGTAGTCATTGTAATAGTATCAATTGTTATTGAGTAATTGTTACGGAGATTATAGAAGTTGTAGTTCATGTAGTAGTAGATGTCATTGGTATAGTAGTAGCAGAAGTAGTAATGGTGTGGTTGTTACAGAAGTAGTAGTAGTAGTCGTTGTTGGTGTAGTAATATCAGTAGTAGATGTTGTTGATGTAGATGTAGTAGAAGTGATTGTAGTAGTAGTAGCAGTCGCAGGAGACGTTGTTGTATTAGTTGTAGCAAACGCTATAGTAGTATCAGTAGTGGTAGTCGTTGTAGTAGTATCAGTATTAGTAGACACTTTAGTAGTAGTAGTCGTGGTTGTGGCTGTAGTAGAAGCAGTAGTAGTTGTTATATAAGTAACTTGCTGTAGTAGTAGTTGGTGTAGCACTTGTGATTTATTATTATTGTTGTCAGTTATTACTGTTGTCCTTTCTCTCTTTTCACTCTCATATTTACTATCATACATTAATAAGCATTGTTGTTACTCCCTACCTCTGACTGGTTTCTTTCTATATGTTTTATCTATATCTGTGACACTTGCTTCATTTATTGACTGTTATTGTTCCTAATGTATGTACCCTGACCTGTCCACCAAGTTACCTTTACATGCATACACACACTCACACGCACACTCATGCACATACCAGTACTTGACTACTGCTTTGTATTTGTTATCTGTTGATGTTTTTTTGTATTTGTATGATTTTTGCATATTCTAATAAAAAAAAAAAAAAATTGAAATCAGGATCTAGTGGACTCAGACACAACCCCAAACAAATCTACATTGTTTTACAGCCTTCCTAAAGCACATAAAGCCCTGCTACTCTCTCAAAATGCATGTTAACCATTTAGCAACGAAGCTACAGTGACAGGGCAAACAGAAGCCCTGGCCATGATGCGAATCCACGTCTATTGTGAAGTGATGCGCGAATTAAGCAAATTTGTCGTTTGCAATCAAACACAAAATGTTCACGTGTATATTTATGCGTGAATAGCACAATTTATTTCTGGTGTGAACACAGCATTAAGCAGTATTTTTTTCTAACTTGTCTAGTTAACTTAATGAAGCTGGTTAAGTCTACAAATGTCACTTTAAGCTGAATACTAGTATCTTAAAAAATATCTAGTAAAATATTATCCACTGTCATTGTGGCGAAGATAAAAGTAATCAGTTATAAGTAATGACTTATTAAAACTACTATGTTTAGAAATGGGTTGACAAAAATCCTCTTTCCATTGAACAACTGTATATACACACACAGACAAGAATTCATAATGTTTATGCGATATCCTTGACTGGTCTCATGAGGTTCACCCAAATTAGATTCAAGATTCTGGAGGCCTGTTTTGACTCTTAAAATAACTTTATGTACAAGCCTCTTCTACTGTATGCGCATGTTGTCTGCAGCCCATAAGGGATGTTCAGCACAGTGATAAAGACTGCACTAAAACTGCACGCGAGATGTGTTTCCAGACTTGATGAAGTGGGGAATGTGTAAATTGAGCAATGACGCGGGCCTCCCTCAGAGCGGCTGGTACTCGCTGACAGAAGAAATCTCTCTATCCAGTGCTACTCTTACGATAACACTTGGTGGAGGGGTGTTTTTCATTCTTACAGGATTACTTCACCCAAAAATGAAAATTATTTATTCACACTTGCGCCCCTTCCAAATACTTGACTTTCTCTTTTTGTGTGTGAAAAACAACTGAAAATCTTCACTTGTAGTATTTGATTATTAAAACTATGGCCTAAAATGAAAACTTATCAAATGTGGGACTAAGTGCTGTTTAACTTATTAATTAGTAACTTGATTGATCAATTCTAATAATGCCTGAGATTATTCCATGTCGTTAAATAAATGTCTAAAATTATAGTATACAATTTATATAAATATATTTAATGCACAGCACTGTGATCGTTTTACTTGAGCGTTATACATGTACTGTATTTGTCAAAAAATAAAAAATAAATAATAAATATATACAAGTATTTAAAATAAGTAAAATGCATTTCAAATGAAGAGTTTCTGTGTTTTCTCTACCAAAACTTTTTTTGTTAAAAACAAGAAATAATTTTAAATATAGTTTTACTGTTATTATATACTACTCCTATACTACTACTACTAATAATAATACTAATAAATAATGTATTTAATTTTTATTATTATTATTATTATTATTATTATTATTATTATTATTATTATGGCGATGCAGTGGCGCAGTAGGTAGTGCTGTCGCCTCACTGCAAGAAAGTCGCTGGGTCGAACCTTGGCTCAGTTGGTGTTTCTGTGTGGAGTTTGCATGTTCTCCCTGCGTTCATGTGGGTTTCCTCCGGGTGCTCCGGTTTCCCCGGTACAGGTGAATTGGGTAGGCTAAACTGTCCATAGTGTATGCATGTGTGTGAATGAGTGTGTATGGGTTTCCAACTGATGGGTTGCGGCTGGAAGGGCATCCGCTGCGTGAAACATATGCTGGATAAGTTGGCGGTTGATTCCGCTGTGGCTACCCCAGATTAATAAAGGGACTAAGCCGAAAAGAAAATGAATGAATGAATGTTTATATAATATTTATAAGATATTGTATAAAATATTTTGCTCTTATTCACTTACACTATATGGAAGTATGTGTTTATTTATTTTGTGCAAATAAATAAATACATTTATTAGAAAGTATTATAATTAACAATAATTACATTTAAATAGTTTTTACTATTATTATTATGCATACCAAATGCATCAATTTAGTTACTAAATGATTTTGTGTATTTAGGCACATGCATGTTGGCGTTTGTGTAAACATTATTTTTATAATTCATCATTTATAAAATCATGCATGTCTAAATGATCTTAAACTAGCTTTTTACGTGTCCATGTAAAGCATGTGTGCTGTAATCTTGTCCTCCATTCATGTGACGTTCCTGTTCTTTTTCTGCAGGTGTCCATAGCTGGTCAGCCAGGAGGAGTGGAGGCCGCCAGAGCCCGAATTCGGGTAAATAAACATTCATAATATGATTACAGACGTCTGCGTTTTCTGAGATAGAGGCAGGAAATAGAAGTGGGAGGCTGTTATTTGTCTTGAGGAAGTTGACAGGTACGGGGAGTGTTAACATAAATGATTTTCTGGATGAGATAAACACATTCCTCAGCATCCCAGAGGACTCAGAAACTCAACAAAGCAGCATTCAAGTTTTTGCTCAGGATGTTGCAAATCGAGAATCTGCTGTTTGAATCAGAGCTGCTGCCCTCTGTTGGTGTTTTAAACTCATTACAGTATAGTTTTCTTCCAAATCAGTGCCATTCATTCTTTTTCCTTCAGCTTAGTCTCTTATTTATCAGCGGAATGAACCACCAACTATTCCAGCATATGTTTTACACAGCAAATGTCCTTCCAGTCGCATCCCACAACTGGGAAACCATATCAGTGCCATGCAGACTCTAATTTTTCACATCCATACAGACAAAAGCTTTAGATAAATATGTAAAGTCAAGTAATTTATATTTCTATAGGACTTTATTGAACTCTAAAGATTGTGCCAAACCAGGTGTATAATCAAAAATCAGCTATGAAGACCCTCGCTAAAAAGAAGTATACTTAAGTAATGTTGATGTATTTAAGTATAATATGTGTAGTATATATATTTGTACAGTACTACCTAAATGCCACATGAGGCTAAATTGGACCTTTTGTTTCAGTATATTAAAGTGTTTAGTACAGGGGTGTCCACACTCAGTCCTGAAGGGCCGGTGTCCTGGAGAGTGTAGTTCCAACCCTAATTAAACACACCTGTAGCAGCTAGTTAAGCTCTTACTAGGTATACTAGAAACTTCCAGGCAGGTGTGTTGAAGCAAGTTGGAGCATCGGCTCTCCAGGACCGACTTTGGACACCCCTGGTTTAGTATATTAAATTACACATTGCTTAGATCATATTAGGTTTAGATCATGATATTATGTTAAATTATACAGTTTAAATTATACAATGTTTAGTATATTAAATTATACAAGCGTAACAGTGAATGCTTACAGTTTAAGTTGGAGTTTTTAGCCCCTCCTGAATTGTTAGCCCTCCTGTATAATTTTTTCCCCAGGTTCTGTTTAACAAAGATTTTTCAACACATTTCTAAACTTATTAGTTTTAATAACTCATTTCTAATAACTGATTTATTTTTTCAGTCCCACTTTACATTAAGTGGCCTTAACTAATATATACTTACACATGAATTGATAGTTTGTCACAATGTACTTATTGTGTAAATACATGTATTTACTGTGTTCTTATGCTTGATTAAATACATGTATGTAATTACATCTGTAATTAACTTTTGTAATTACATTTGTAAATACACTGTCGACCATCCCTTACACCTTAACCCACCCTTAAACCTACACATACCACAAAACCTGTCCATAACCCAACCTCTATCCCAACTCAAAAGCACCACAAGTGTTCTCAAATACATTATAAACACAGTAAGTACATTGTATTTATTTTTTAATGTAAGTACATAGTAAGGACACTTAATATAAAGTGGGACCATTTTTTCTTTGCCACGATGACAGTACATAATATTTGACTAGATATTTTTTAAGATACTAGTATTCAGCTTAAAGTGCAATGTAAAGGCTTAAATAGCTTAATATAATGATGGTTTGTTCTGTAGACTATCAAAAAATATATAGCCTTAAGGAGCTAATAGTATTGACCTTAAAATAGTTTTTAAATCATTAAAAAAAACTTCTTGTATTGTAGCCAAAATAACAAAAATAAGAGTTTCTCCAGAAGAAAAATATTATAGGTAACACTGTGAAAATTTCCTTGCTCGGTTAAACATCATTTGGGAAATATTTCAAAAATAAAATAAAAATTCACACAAGGGCTAATTATTTTGACAAAGGTCATGACGTGGTCAAGTATGGCATTCCATACTCAACATTTGGTCATCCAAGTGCACACTAGGTGATGAACACACTCGCACCCTTACCCCAACTACAATCCCTGCTGGTGTCAGAAAACTTTGAATCACAAGTCTGTCTAGCTAACACTAGGTCGCGACTGCCCCAATATACAATGACACTCTTAATTAACTATAGTTTTCTAGTGTTATATTGCAAGTGTTCTGTTAGTATACTTTTAGTTAACAATTAGTTTACTCGTGTTATACTTCAAGTGTACTAGTTTGAAGACAAATAGTGCAATTTGTAGTAGCCTCAAGTAAACACTACCATGTACTCCACCACTGTTGTGTATACTAGTTTTAACTTCCCTCTGATCTACACTTCAAAAACTAAATTGTTTACAAAGACTTTAATTTTTGGGTCTTTACACGGACACAATGACAGTAGCGTTTTCAAAAACAAACACTTAGAAATCCATATTCACATTTACCCATTTTCAGTCAGAAAAACGGTGTGTAAACAGCCTTAAGTTAAGTATGCTTAAGTGTGATTTTAAGTATATTTCTGAGAAGAATGTTTAAGAAATGTACTTAAAAATAGACTAAGTGTACTTGATTTTTACTTCAAAAGAAGTACACTAGTCTACGCCAATAGCCTAGTGGTTAGTGCGTTGACACACAGCAGTGAGGTGCTCACGGTGACCTGAGATCGATTCCCGGCTCGAGGTCCTTTGCCGACCCTTCCCCTATCTCTTCTCCCCATACTTTTCTGTCTGTATATTTCCACTGTCCTGTCACAATAAAGGTGAAAAACCCCTAAAAACAACAACAACAACAAAAGAGGAATTACACTAAAAGCACATTTGAAAAAAAATTCTTAAGGGGTTTCTTTAGTAGTTTAGGTTATGTAGGCCCACTCCTCAGATTTTATTATTTCTAAAGGAGCTGTTGACATGGAATTGAACCCGATTTTGGTAAAAATCCAAACAATACAAACATAACATTGGTGACAGCAGCTTAAAGACGTCTCTCATATGGAGAATGAAGTCGCATGCATTGCTCAGGTGTGAGTTTTTCACAGACTTCAACAGTGTCTAAATCTTGATGGGATCTTTATTTTGTATTTTCAATTGGATTCAAGTGTGGTGATTGGGTAATTTCTACAGTCTACAGCTGGATTTTCTTTTTCTGAAAGCATTTGAGAGTTTCCCTGGTTGTGTTTTGGATCATTGTCTTGCTGAAATGTCCACTCTGGTTTCATCTTCATCATCCTGCTAATGCAGATGTTGGACTGAAGCAGCTGATATTCATTTACAATGATGAAGGGCAGAGGGTTGCTGAAGATCTACTGAGAGATTTCAGCTGCTGTCTGGGCTTTCACTGCCTTTCTAGACCTCCCTTTCTTCGTGTGTTTAATACTTTTTGCCTGCATCATTTCATTTTATTACGCATGACTTCATTTGTAAACTAATTAGATTAATTTCCTTTGCATCTATGGATTTCTGTGGTTATTACCAACACCCGGTAATTGTAAGTCAGCAGCACCTTTAGAAATATGTTTTCTGAGAAAAATAGTGACGTGTTCAATACATATTTTCCTGCTTTATGTACAGATTTGTTTTTGCAAAATTCAGCACAAAAATAACAAAAAAAGTCTGCAGTTTGGCTCGGGTGCATTCAGTTTCACAGAATGATAGTTTTGTTCTAGTTAGTTCAATAATGAACCAATTCAGTTCAACACAAAAATCATTGTTGAAGGATGTTATTGACTGTAGTGAAGCTCTACCAAATGCAACTTGGCAAGCCAAAGGCAACAGTGGCAAGAAACCAAAACAACACCAACTGACAAAAATTGAGACTTCAGAGAAACCAGCCTAAGTTAAAAAAAATAAAAAATAAAAAAATAAAACAAGATGAATAAGAAGCTTGTCAATTCACATTGAAACTTTTGACACTCAAGGAACTGAATCTGCTTAAAAGAACTGGGGTTATTAATGGTTTGATGCAAAACACATGGCGTCAATTGAAGCTGGTTTTGAAAGTGCTGTTTCAGTGATATCTTGAACGTCTGGCCTGGTGTCGCCTGCTCCGTCCAGACTCTCTGCTCGGGTTTCACCATCGCACATGTGCTTCCTCCCCAAGAGAAAACCCAAGAAAAACAGCGGGCTTGCACAAAAGACAGAGCCCCAATTAACTCGAGGACGTTCAACATCGTAAGCCTTCACTATTGTTTCACCAAGCAATTTGTATCAAATGAGCACCTTTGAAAAAACCCAAGCCACTCCACTTTTTTTCCTCAAAACACAAAGTTCTGTGGGTGAAATGTAGATTTGAGGGCAGAATGTTAGTAGGGCAGCATCAGTTTTATTTTTTCTATTCCTCATTCGCGTGACCAGAACTGCTGGGAATTCTTTCTTTGACCGCCTAATAATCTTCCACTTTTTCCTCTTTTCTGTTCACCCACAGTCGTTTTGGTGTTTTATTGTGCTGTTACACCCATGTGAATGGTACATAATTCTCATACTCAACCTCAAGTCTGACAAATTTCATGGCAACTGAGATCGTCTTTGATTTTGCCAGCTAACAAAATCCGATAATCCAGTTTCTTGGTACAATATTAATGGTATGTTATACACACACACACATACATTTATATATTACATACTATTATTATTATTTTAATCACAAACAAATTGCACATGCATCTGAAGTGGGTGTTCAGCTAAAAAATACTCCAAATGGCACAAAATATATATATATATATATATATATATATATATATATATATATATATATATATATATATATATATATATATATATATATATATATATATATATACACATTTTATATTTTATACCTAAAGCTCAAAAAATTTTAACATTATTTTTCCAAAAAGGCTATTTGATTTTGGTGTTATCTTTTCATTAACTTAATTAGATACACCTGTCCAATTGTTCATTAACACAAATTTCTAATCAGCCCATCACATGACAGCAGCTCAATGCATTTAGGGATGTAGACATGGTCAAAACGATCTGCTGCAGTTTAAATGGAGCATCAGAATGGGGAAAAAAGGTGATTTAAGTGACACATTGCATGGTTGTTGGTGCCAGACAGGCTGGTCACAGTATTTCAGAAATTGCTGATCTACTGGGATTTTCATGCACAACCATCTCTAGAGTTTACAGAGAAAGATCCAAAAAGTAGAAAATATTCAGTGAGTGGCAATTCTGTGAGCGCAAATGCCTTGTTGATGCCAAAGGTCAGAGGAGAATGGCCAGACAGCTTAGAGCTGATAGAAAGGCAACAGCAACTCAAATAACCTCTTACAACAGAGTTATGCAGAAGAGCATCTCTGAATGCACAGCATGTCGAACCTTAAGGCAGATGGGCTACAGCAGCAGAAGACCACACCAGGTGCCACTCCTGCCAGCTAAGAACAGGAAACTGAGGCTACAGTTCGCACACGCTCACCAAAATTGTACAATAGAAGATTGTAAAACGTTGCCTGGTGTGATGAGTCTCGATTTCTGCTGCGACATTCGGATGGTAGGATCAGAATTCGCATCATGAATGTGCAGCCAACAAATCCGCAGCAATTTCTTGAAGGTATCATGTCAATATGGACCAAAGTCTCTGAGGAATATTTCCTAGTAAGGACTTACTAGTAAAGGATTTACTAGTAAGGTATACCTAATAAAGTGGACAGTGAGTGTTTGTTGTACATGCAACAATTCATTCATTCATTTTCCTTCGGCTTAGTCTCTTTATTCATCTGAGATCGGCACAGCACAATGAACCACCAACTTATCCAGCATAAGTTTTACAAAGCAGATGGCCTGGAAATAATGCAGAAGACGTATTGGAACCCTCATAAACCCTACATTCTCCAACAAATCAGTCAAGTTTGGTGAGAGAAAAATTATGGTTTGGGGTTACATTC
>NC_141032.1:7990000-8065000 GCF_052040795.2 Danio rerio
TTATTTGCACATTTATTGAATGGAAATGTTTCTGATTCACGCATGCAAATTCATTTTCAGATAGTGTCTTTATAGCAATGTGTGTGCAGTAGATATCTCAGATTACATTGGGAAAACAGGCGACCGCTGCAAATTGTGCTTTAATGTTTAGCTAGTCAACTGTATGGTATGGAAACCCTATATACCTGCTAGATGAACCCGTCTCATACAGCTGCAAGGCTCAGACACTTTGTAGAGAGGAATTTAACACAACTGCCTCTAGGAGTCACCAATGGAAATAAAACAGACACGCACAAAAAATGGGCGTACGCCAGCCATAAAGCTGGCGTGGAGCTGCGCACATTCCCACATTCATTTCATCGTTAGTAAATCCAAACGTGAGCGATTATGAGCGTGAAACCTGGCGTACGCAAAGTTTGTGCGTACGCAGCGTTGATACATGAGGCCCCAGGAGTTTATTGGTGGCTAAAAAGTATGTGCATATTGCCCATTTATTTACTTTTTGGTTTGTAGTGTTACTGTTTTCCTGTTAATGCTGTTCTGTCTTTATGTATTAAAATATGTCTGAAGCAATCCAAAATGTAATGACCTTTTGAAAGAAATTGTAGATTAATCACATGCCCATAATTATTAGATGTCAACAGCTTAAATCACAAAATTGCTACCAATCAAATCTCTAACTGATGGTCTGTTTGTTTTCAGGAGTTACTCCCGCTGGTGCTGATGTTTGAGCTGCCAGTCATAGTGCAGCTGAACCCCGATCCGAGCTCTCCTGCCATCCAGCACATCTCGCAGACATACAACATATCTGTGGCCTTCAAACAGAGGTCCAGACTCTATGGAGCGACAGGAGTCGTGCGGGGCTCACAGAATAATGCTGCAGCTGTGAAGGTGAGACGCTCATGTATATTTCAGGAGATTCAGTAGCATGCTTTTTTTTTCATTGGTGTATGAGAGTTTCTTTGCAGGAAAAGGGTTTCTAAAACCAAATTACTCTATTAAAGGAGGTCTGTTGTCAATAATGTATTGATGTATGAAACTGACTCGCACAAAGTCACACTTGATCCTGTTGAAAAATCTACAGGAAGATGAGCCCGTCCAATATTTGCCCTAATATTGATTTTTTTACCCTTGTGTATTGTTCAAATGGTGCCTTTGCTATCAAAAAATTGATTATAGTGGAAGTCAATGAGGCAAAAACAACCACAAACATAAAGAAAGAGTGGTAAATTTGCCTATTTTTGAGTTTTTAAAAAAATCCAAAGCATTTTCACAAAATATGTGTCAAAATAAGACTTGTCACCAAACATCACTTCATTTGCTGAGAAACAGAGAAGTAAAGCCTAAAGTAAGCCTCAGAATCAGCACAGAGTGGATCAAAACATCCGTGAAAGCACATATGGGTTAATAATTGCCTTTTTAATTGTGTCTGTCAAATTGTTTTATGCAAAATACTTAATGTAATATTCTAGATGCACAGTCAAAACATCTTAATTTAGTTTAGTTGTATTTTTGTGATTTGAATATTGTCTATTTTTGTTAATTTTGATGCCATTATTGCCATAAGCCATCATTCATTTCTCACTTTAATCTAAGCTATGTTAAAGTTTACTTGAAGGAAATCATGTCTAAAACTAAAAAGAATTTATATGTTTCTTATCAGGCAGCACGGTGGCATAGTGGTTAGCACTGTTGCCTCACAGCAAAAAGGTTGCTAGTTTGAGTCCTAGCTGGACCAGTTGGCATTTCTGTGTATAACTTGCATGTTCTCTTCATGTTGGCGTTGGCTTTCCTCCGGGTGCTCCGGTTTCCCTCACAGTCCAAAGACATGCGCTGTAGGTGAATTGAATAAACTAAATTAGCTATATTGTACATGTGTCAATTTGAGACTGTATGGGTGTTTCCCAGTAGTGGGTGCAGCTGGAAGGGCATTCCCTGCATAAAACATATGCTGGAATAGTTAGTTCATTCCGCTAAAGCCTGGTTTATACTTCAGCGTCAAGTGATAAGCGTGACCCGCGGCGTTTGTCTTGCGCGTTGCTGTGCTTTTATACTTCTGCGCGCTGTTTGTGTTGCTCTGCAATAACACTTCAGAAACTCTAGCTGACAGTAGGTTTTATGTGTGTCGAGTTTCTTCGCTGGTGTTTTGTTTTTTCTAAGCACAACCTTACATGTACAAGTGACTCAAACTTGCTCATTTTGATGCTGGAATTTGGCAGACGTGCAACAACTTTATAATCATGAGGTAAACACAAAACAACAGTCCCCATCGGGAGCACCTTCACAGGACTCCACACTTGTAAACACTCATCGGGCTCGCAAGGTTCTTACCTCCTCCCACACTCGTCAGCTCTACCAAGCCGACCAATCACAGAGCTTGCGCTATGCGTCGTTGCGACGTGTAGTTACATTTTTTTTTGAGAGGTGACACAGCAAGCGGCCACAGCAAGGGCTATGCATTCACATGTAGGCAGTGCCGTATAATACATGTGCACACGTATTAATCAGCTAAAGGCGACCCCTGATAAATAAAGGCACCAAGCTGAGGAAAATTTATGAATTAATGAGATTTTGTTCATTTTGTTGCCATTTTTGTCACAAGCCACCATTAATTCCTCAGTTTAATCCATGCTATGTGTACGTTTATTTAAAGGAAATGATGTCTAAAACTACAAATAATTGAGGCGTTTGTTATCAAACAGTAAGAATATTGAGTGCGGGACACGTTTAAGATCTCAACAGGGAATACAGATAGTATTTCTCTCAGATAAAAGATATGAGAAACTTATTGATGTCTTGAAGTAAAACTTGAAATGGTACAGAGCTCCCTTCTGTGATTTTCCTCTCCTGTGGTGTAATATGGTTGCAGAGCATTCTGATTTCTGAAAAAGAAGCCATCTTATTAGCTTCTGAGCGATCACAGTAAATCCTCCAGCTCACACCTACACAACCTTTCATCTCTCGGTGTCTGTGGTGTTCGCTTGATACTTCAAGTTAAGTGAATATCTGCCGGCAGTGCTTTAGAAACAGAGTCTAGTATGGGAACAGCCAGTTATTTTTTTCCCTAGTAGAATCTTCTTCTTTTGGTCTTGAGGAAAGGCTCTTGAGCTGGAGTTGTCCTGTGGGCTGTTGGCTATGCCTGGTATTTGTTGAGAACTGGGGTAAGCAGTCCCATGCCAAAACCACCTACGAATACGGCCAGAAAGGAACCCCAAAAGAGCCTCTTCTCTTCCCTTAGTTTAATGGCACGCTGAAAGAAACTCCCCAATCTAGGCCATTCTCAGGGTCACATGCCAGATGGAAAAGCGGGAACATAAAGAGGTTCTTGTTTATTAAAACAAGCCCCATTAGTGTCAAAAGCACCAGTCCTGTTGGCGGGTCGTAACCAAGCTGGTTTTGGTTGACGTTGAGTTTGTCAAAGCAGTCAGTGAGGAATTTGCGGTCACGTTCAGGTTTTGAATGTATTGTGTTAGCAAGTGATATTTGACCTCTGGAATTGATTTCCGGGGGCCTTTTTTATTATTATGTTATTAAATATATATATTTGTCAAAAATGTGCCCTCTTTAGCAACAAGCCAACAGATTGCACTTTTTTTTCAAGTGTTTTCTGAAATGAATTGGTATTTAACATCAAACATCTTTCAGCATTTCTAGAGTTTTTCCATAGCATGTTCTATCTTTCTTTTTCTCCCCAGTTGAATCTCATAGTGCCTGTACTATTGCCTATACATATTCTATATAATATTCAGGTATGGAGCCTGTAGAGGCCATTTCATTTCATGTCTTTGTTTTATCAGCTCAGGGTTACATATGCCAGATGGAAAGGCTGAAACATAAAGAGGTCCTTGTTTACTAAAATACGTTCCATTAGTGTCAAAAGCACAAGTCCGGGTCGTAACCGAGCTTGTTTTACTTGACGTACGTTTGACAAAGCATTCAATGAGGAATTTGCAGTCTTGTTCAGGTTCTGAA
Organism: Danio rerio; assembly: GCF_052040795.2. Taxonomy (NCBI): domain Eukaryota; kingdom Metazoa; phylum Chordata; class Actinopteri; order Cypriniformes; family Danionidae; genus Danio; species Danio rerio. The sequence goes on from NC_141032.1 coordinate 7,993,973, forward strand.
ATGAACTTTTCTGTTAGGTGGTGATATTTGCCCAATGTATTAGATTTGAGCCCATTTTTTAAATTATAATTATGTTATTAAATATATACATGTCAGAGTTCAATTTTACAGTGGCAGAGAGAGATCTACTTACAAACGTAAAACGTGCTACAAGTTATTTGCAAATAGAAAAGCACTAACATTTTGACAAAACATCTTCATTAGTTTGACCTCATTGATATTTTTGTTTATTTTAAGGTCCTGGTCATATGGAACAGATGATTAGTGCTATAAATATGCAGTACTGTGCAGAAGTCTTAGCTTTAGGAGGCTTTTGCACAAATCTATCTACCTAAAAGGTATGGAGCAACTGCATGGTCATTACTTTTGGGTGAACTATACCTTTGATATACAAACAGAAAATCTGAGAAATATGTACACAATATCCAGGACAAAATTACTTTTGGAATCAAAAGACTGGCACTAAAAAAAAAAAGTGTGTTTAACATGACCTCTTAAGCATCAAGCAACAGCTTGAACTTTTTTGTTGAGTCTTTTCTGAATTCATGTGCTATTTAATTTTAAGCATCTTTCAGCATTTCAAGAGTTCTTCCTTAGCATGTTCTATCTTTCTTTCTCTCCCCAGTTGAATTTCATAGTGCCTGTAATATTGCCTATACATATTCTATATAATATTCAGGTATGGACCCTGTGGAGGCCATTTCGTGACTGCCTTTTTTCATCAGCTCAGGGTCACATACTGTATGCCAGATGGAAAAGCTGGAACATAAAGAGGTTCGTGTTGATTAAAACACGATCCATTAGTATCAAAAGCACAAGTCTGGGTCGTAACCGAGCTGGTTTTAGTTGACGTGAGTTTGACAAAGCAGTCAGTGAGGAATTTGCAGTCATGTCAGGTTCTGAAGTTACTTTTTCTGTTAGGTGGTGATATTTGCCGTCTATAATTGATTTCCAGGCCCATTTTTAAAATTATAATCATGTTATTAAATATATACATGTCAGAGTGCCATTCTACAGTGGCAGAAAGAGATCTACGTACAAACGTGAAACGTACTACACTCAGAAATAAAGGTACAAAATTTGTCACTGGGGTGGTACCTTTTCAAAAGGTACACATTAGTACTATACAGGTGGACATTAGTACCATAAGGGTTTAGCTTTGTACCTTTCAAGGTTCAATTTTGTACCCTTAATGTACTTTAAGGTATACATTTGTACTTTTTGGCTATTAACATGTACCTTTAATGACCTGTTCTGAACAAAAATGTATCTTTTAAAAAGGTATCGCCACAGTGACAGATTTTGTTCCTTTATTTTTAAGAGTGTACAAGTTATATGCAAATAGAAAAACACTAACATATTGACAAAACATCTTCATTAGTTTGTCTTCATTGGGTTTTTGTTTATTTTAAGGTCCTGGTGATATGGAACAGATGATTAGGCCTATAAATATACAGCAATGTGCAGAAGTCTTTGCGGAGGCTAAGACTTAGGCACAAATCAATCTAATTAAAAGGTATGGAGCAAATGCAGGGTTGTTACTTTTGGGTGAACTATAGTACACGATATTCAGAACAAAATTACTTTTGGAATCAAAAGACTGGCATCAAAAGTGTGTTTAACACAACCTTTTCAGCACCAAGCAACAGCTTGAACTTTTTTTGTTGAGTCTTTTCTGAATTCATGTGCTATTTCGTTTCAAGCATCTTTCAGCATCTCTTATAGTTCTTCCTTAGCATGTTCTTTCTTTCTTTTTCTCTCCAGCTGAATATCATACCGCCTATAATATTGCCTATACATACTGTATTAGGGTTGCACGATACTGGACTTCGGTACTAATCGATACTAACATTTTAAAAACATCCATTTCCCACTAACATTTGAGCACCGTTGAGCGTGTTCTTAAACAGCGCTGATTTGCCGATGTGTTGACGTGCTCAACAGAAATGACTGTGATTGGCCATGAAGGTCATCAGTTCACCAAACTCACCGCTGTTTTCTGACATGTACAGGAACACTGGAGTGTTTTAAAGCTGCGATTCTTCAGCGGATCGCTCATATGTCAGCTTACAGACAGACCAGCTGATCATTGGTAATGAATTCCAGTATCATGACAACCGTATACTGTATTTAATATTCAGGTCAGGACTCTGTGCAGGACATTTCATCATTTTCTTTATTAAAATACAACCAGAAAATACAGGTTGTTGTTGCATTTTTTGGTGTCTAATTGTTTTATGTCCTAATTGGTGGACTAAGACTTTTGCACAGTACTGTACAAAGGGACAAGGAAGAAACTATTAGAAGCTAAACAGGAGTCAGCTGGGTTTTAGCTTTTACCCCCTCAAAAACACCCATCCGAGTCAAATTACTAAAGGGTTTTCATGCAACCGTGCCCAGAGCGGGTAGTAAAACTGAAGGGGTTAAATTGGTGCCATGACCCAGATGGAAACTGAGGTTTATGGTGCACTCAAAGTCAGCTAGTGAGAGCTGTGTTGGTAAACTTAATATCTCTGACCTAAAAATGACACTGTAGCATTCTTGTTGATCTGCCCACCTCACATGCCAGAAACAAGACATAGGCTACATGGTGAATCTCATTCTCTCACCATATCTGCTCTTATTTTGTTTATGATAATACAAAGCTGATTTTTTTCTCTACCAATAACTAAATTAAACATCTCTGACCCCTACACTGCCCATTACATTTACACTCTTAACTGAAATAAGTGATTGTTATACTGCACAACAATGTCAATGATTTTTCAAATACAAATGACAGTTCATTTTACTGTCATTGTACAGTTGTACGAATGCAAAGTCGCAATAGCAGAATACACAAAATACACCTCAACTTGACAGGCAGCATGAAAAAAATAAGCATATTGCACGATGCCAGGGTGATTTGCATTAAAGGTCTCGTGAAGTGCTTTGAACTGTGGGTTTCTAATTGATGTTGGATATCATCTCAACTGATATATGAAAAGAGGGTGGAACAAAGTGTAGCCCCTCCCATTTAAAAAAAAAACAGCCAATAGCATTTTGTTTTATCACTGCTCTACCAGTGAAAGTGGTTGAGCTCAAGCGCATCAAATGACAAGCATCTTGAAGGAGGTGGGGCATGTATTATATGCAGATATTAAGAGCAATTAATTGGTCAGAAGATTTGATGAGAAACTGAAGTTTGAGGTGACGTAAATAAAACCAATGATCATTTTAGGCTGAAGTGACAAACTACAAGCTTCACGTGTTTATATTGATTTTATATCTTCTAAATGCAAAGTCTGTCACTGTTTTGGTGCACACTCGCTTATAAATATCCTTAAAACTATTAAACTTAAATACTAACATCTAAAAAAAAAGGGGCCTTCAACAGTACAGCATATTTGTAAAAAGCTGACCTAGCGACAGGACTAAAGTCTTTTAAAGTATATAAAAATGGAGGATATTTTTTGGGACCCTTATCTTGAATTTGGGGCATTTTTGTTCATTTTGTTTGCATTGTTTCCTCAAACATAGTTCATTTTCAAACTTTTTTTTTTTTTTTTTTTTTGCAGAGGGGGACAGCCGTGTTACTGGAGCACCTCGCGGGCAACCTGGCCAGTGCCATAACAATCAGCACACAGCTAGACATCGCGCCTCAACACCACCTCTTCATGATGGGTCGCAATGGCAGCAACATCAAGCACATTATGCAGCGCACAGGAGCCCAGGTCCATTTCCCGGACCCTAATTGCCCACAGAAGAAATCCACCGTATATGTGCAGGGAACCATTGACTCGGTGTGTCTAGCACGGCAGTACTTGATGGTGAGAGTTTTATTCTTTATTTCAGTAAAGTCACTAATTTGGGCAACCAACATACAAGATGCTTCAAAAAATGCATGCAGTGATATGATGCTCTTTTTATTAGTGCTGATCTACATTAAAAAATACTATCAAGATCAAAATAAATATACAAATAATCCATATCCGGCAATTTGACTACAGATGCAATAAAATCTTGCCAGCTTAAAATAAAATATGATACACTTTCCATTTCAGATGGTCAAATCAATTACTTTGAATTTCAATTTCAGTTCCGTCTATTTTAGCACACAATATTAATGTAAATGAACAGTTTCAAAGTAAGAAAAGACATAAATTGCTTGTTATGTCACATAACTTCACCTTTCATTAGCTTGTACCTACATTACTATATGTATTATTTAATATTTGTTTGAATACATCCTCATGAAGACAGGTTTTTATTACTGCAATTAAATTGTTAATATTTCAAATGTACAAATATTTAATTTCATTTAATTGCTTTTTATTTTTTTAAATATTTATTATTGTTTATTTTATTGTACTTTATTTAATTTTGTGATTTTTTTATTTTAGTTTTAATAATAATAATAATAATAATAATAATGTTATCCTTATTATTATTAGTTATTTAATTTTATTATTTAATTTTATTTTTATTTAATTGTATTATTATTTAATTTAATTTAATTTTTTAATTGATGAATTTCATTTTATTGTTTTATAATAATAATAATAATAATAATAATAATAATAATAATAATACTATTACTACTACTACTACTACTACTACTAATAATAATAATAATTATTATTATTATTATTATTATTATTATAAGTTAAGTATTATTATTTTAAATTTTATTTATTTATTGTTTTATTTAATTTTATTATTATTTAAATTTATTTTAATGTTTTATTTTATTATTACTATTATTAGCTTTATTATTATTTAGTTCATTTTATTTAATTTTATTGTTTTATATTATTATTAATATTATTATTAATTCATTTTATTTATTTATTATTATTATTATTATTAAACTATAATATTATTTAATTTTATTGTTTTATTATTGTTTAATTTTATTTTATTATTATTGTTTTTTCATTTAATTATATTTTTTATATTATTTTATTATTATTATTATTATTATTATTATTATTATTATTGTTATTATTGTTATTATTATTATTGTTGTTGTTATTGTGTATTATTATTATTAATAATATTATATTATTTAATTTAATTCTTGAACATTTGTTCCTCAATGACCCCAACATTTCTAAAAAAAAAAAAAATCCTACAAATGCATTCGAAAAATAAAATGCATGGATTTATCTACTTAGCAACAAGCTTTGATTTCAGTGCTGCACATTTTGCACAGCATTTTTTGTTTTCTGAGAATATGTGCAGATTTTGTCCTCTCATTTTATCTCATCTTCCCTCGAGCCACCTCAGAAATAGTGACTGTGGTTCATCTCATTACATGGTGATCTTCTTCAAATTAATGGTCTCCAGCCAAGCCTGAAGAAGCTAAAAACTGACAAAGGCGGTGGCGGCAGAAGCAGAAAAACACAATCCTTCTGAGGAACACACAAGTGGCGAACATTCTTGCTCTGAAAGCAAAATAATTAGTCCTCCAGCACTCTGCGGTGCTCTCCGGAGACAGAAATCGGCCCGTCTGTCCCCTTCAAATCCTGATTTAAACTCACAGCTGGAGGCCGAGCGAAGAGACGGCATCCAACAATAATTCATTCGCACTTTCTGGCTCAATTTGGCTCCATTAAGGACGCTTTTAGCATTCACAAATAAAACTGTCATAGCAGGCTTTTCCAGACGTTTTCCTGCATATCTAGCAGTTTCTTCGCTGCCTGCTGAGTTTGCTGTGTCGGGACAGGAAAAAGAAGGTCAAGGCCCTGTAAATGAAAGCCGTATGCCTGGAGTACCTGCTGCTGTTTTCCTTTTCAACATGAGAAGGAGGTGATGGATCGCTGCTGAATAACTGTAGCTATTCTACAGCGGAGTCCTTGAAACACTTGAAAGTTCGACTCATTGAATGATTTACAATGGTGTAGAAAAACCTTGTTCATTTCTTTTTTCTTTCTTTTTTGTGCTTTTCCGCAGGGCTGCTTGCCTCTGGTGTTGATGTTCGATATCAAAGAGGACATTGAGGTGGAACCACAGTGCATTACTTCCCTAATGGAACAGCTCGATGTGTTCATTAGCGTCAAACCAAAACCCAAGCAGCCTAGCAAGGTTTGCACACAAGCACAAACTCGTAGGGCCCTATCATACACCCGGAGCAATGCGGCACAAGGCGCGACGCAATTGTTGTTTGCTAGTTTCAGCTTGGAGCAAGAGTTGTTTTGACGTTTTTCGCCACACTGTTTAAATAGCTAATGTATGGTATGTTTAAAAAGCTAATACAGGGTATGTGCTCATATGTGCACCCATAGGCGTTCTGGACTAAAAAAGGAGGCGTGTTGAGGAGCATTGTGAGAAACTATAATAGACTGTTCAATAGACCAGAACAAAGCCGGTCTAAAGTTCAGTGCAGAGTGCGTTAGTTGTGCGCCTCGCTTACACTTTGCTTAATACAGACAGGATGTACAGCAATACGCAAATATCTTTACATATGAAAAATAATAAAAATATTAAGGATATTTATATAATATATAATAAGGATATATAAAGGGTATAAATATAAAGGATTACAATATTACAAAGCATTATTTTCTAGCCTACATAAATATAAAAACCATACTTTCATGCCATCTCGGGGGGCTTTTTCAGTTTATTCGTGACAATTTGCTTTTGTATAATGCTATCATTATTAGCAGTATTGTATATGCATGTTATTATTTGTTTTATTAAAAACAAGCTTAGATTTGCCCACCTGTCAGGTGTTAGACCATATGGGGCACAGCGTGAGTATTTGGATATAACTCAGTTTTTTGACCACACTTCATTATTACTGTTCATTTATTCGTTTGCTGGAAATTAGAACTGAATTTAGAAATAGTTTTGAAAAAAAATCTTTGCGCTTAACACACGAAATTAATTATTTATAGGCTAATGGATGTCTGTGCGTACAAGAAGTTTCCCTATCCACGAGAGTGAAAGTGAAAGTAAATAATGAGGCTCATCTCTCATTGTTGTGCTCCTGATGCTCTGTTTAATTGTTTTCTTGCTAGTGAAACGCTCAGTTTTTCCACTTACAAAGTCCATCATGTAAATAGCGAATGCGCTCTTGGCGCGACACAACTGACTCTTAAAGGGAATGGGAGATGAGACTCTGATTGGTTTATTCTTAAAACACACCTATAACTCATTAAGAGAATAAGCTCAACCCTTTTAGATCATGCGCCACAAATTGTTTTGCAAAGCAAATTGTTCCGTCCTTAAAATAGCAAAAGTGGATTCTGACACAGCCCCCTGCGCTTTACACTTTGCGCATGGATCGTCAAAATAGAGTTCAAAGACTTTTGCTTGATTTAAAAGTGCATATGGCTTCGCATAGGGCTGGGCGATATTGCAAAAAAAAAAAAAATGATCACGATTTCATGTTTCATATTATTCGATATTGAAAATTATTGAATATCTTTTTACAATCCATTTAGGAATATTAGGACTTTTTTTTTTATTTAACCACTTTATTTTAATTTACCAACATTACTAAGGCAAATAGTTTTAATAGTCAAAAACAAAATTAAAACTATCTGATCTCTTTATAATAAAATAAACCTAAGTGTTAAAGAGACTAATAAAGTTGATAAATAAAAAGTTACAAATGTACAAAGTGTGTTCAATGGAAAAGTGTACATGCTGAACAATCAAAGCAAACTTTAAGGTAGATCAACATCTGTAAGGTGTAAATAATAAATAACATAATAAACCTCAAACTCTGTAAACAACGCAAATTATGATAATCAACTCTGAGCTTTCAAGTAGAGAATCCAAACATCGTCATTCAAATACACATTGCAGCATTACAAATCGTGAAGTTGGATGACTACATGACCCCCTATGCTAAAAAATCTTTCAGATAGGGTGTTAGTGGCTGGGATGCACAAGAAAATAAACCAAAAAGCAACTCTGGCGACATCCTTATATGCGGTTTTATTTACAATCTCTTCACTGCTGCTAGCCACGGCACACATTTTCATGTGGTGTTATTCTGACCTGAAGTGACAATAACCCAAAACTCACAAGTAAAAAGCGCAAGCGCCTGGTTTCCCTCACCCTTTTCAATGCGCTTTGCGCTCATGCTCCCCTGCTGACTTTCATAATTAGGCAACCATGAACTGTTTTCTCAGTGGATGAAAAACAGGCAAACCATTGCTGCAGCTCAGATACAAGTTTATGGAGAAAACTAACAAGCACTGCAGTGTTTAGGTGCTCTGTGCTGGTCTGAGAAACTATAGCCTTATCCCGAAACTTCATACTTTTTTTTTTTCCTTATTGACAATGGTGTACGGTCAATAAATACCAATACCAATTTTATCACCCAGCCCTAGCTTCACATTATGAGATTTTAAGCACACTTCGATTTGGTTTGATTAAAACAAACTTGGTCTGTTAGTGCAGATCATATGAAGAAGTATGAAAACTGCCATCCGAACCCTGGTCCACACCAAAGTTTATATAGAAGCTGTTTCCACCACTGAATAAAAAAAATAAAAGGGTAACAGCAGGTATTGTGGCTTTTTTTAATAAAAATTCGGAGTTTTGTATATATATGAATTATAATTATAAAAAAATCTTAATTATGAGAAATAGTTATAATTATAGGCGAGTCAGTGGCGCAGTGGGTAGTGCTGTCGCCTCACAGCAAGAAGGTCGCTGGTTTGAACCTCGGCTCAGTTGGCGTTTCTGTGTGGAGTTTGCATGTTCTCCCTGCCTTCGCGTAGGTTTCCTCCGGGTGCTCCGGTTTCCCCCACAGTCCAAAAGACATGTGGTAGAGGTGAATTGGGTAGTCTAAAATGTCCGTAGTGTATGAGTGTGTGTTAATGTGTGTGTGGATGTTTCCCTGGGATGGGTTGCGGCTGGAAGGGCATCCGCTGCCTAAAAACTTGCTGGATAAGTTGGCGGTTCATTCTGCTGTGGTGACCCCGGATAAATAAAGGGACTAAGCCGACAAGAAAATGAATGAATGAGTTATAATTATATATAGTATAAATATAGTTTTTATAGTATATAAATATTATTCCTGCAATTTTTTATATAAATATATTGCAATTTTGTTTTCAATAACAAAAATAATAAAAAGTCTGTACTGCAAGAAAACAGTCAAAATTAACCTTTTATTTATTTATTTAATTATTTATTTATTTTATTCAGTTATAGTAACAGGGTTTCATGAAGAGGGCTGAGAATGTTTTTATTTTTTATTTTAATATATATGACTATAAAACATGCCTGAGAAGCAAACTGAGAAGTAAAAGGTAATGACAGGTAATTGGGCCTTTTTTCCCTCAAAACTCGGATTTTTGTAGATATCAACTCAATAAAAAAATCTGAATTATGAGATATAGTATAGGTATACAAGTTTTAGTTGACTTTTTTATATCAGAGATTTTTGTCTAAAGTCAGAATTGCTATATATAAACTCACAGCTCTCGGATTAGAGTCAGTTTCGAGTTTGTCAACCTTATAACTTTAATTTTGATTATCTCATATTATCTCACAACTTTAAATTTATATCAAACATTTCTGAGGAAAATCAGAATTGTGAGAATAAACAATTGTTAGTTTTTTATCATAGTATAAATATTTTTATTTATTTTTTGTAAATATTTTTACTATACTTTTTAAATCCAGAATATTACAATTTTGTTTTCAATAAAATGAAATAAAAATCAGAACTCAGAAAAGTTAAAATAAAACTTTTATTTTATTCATGTTTTATGCAGTTATTCTAACAGGATTCCATAGAAGTTGGCTGAAAAACTCACAAAATATTTTTTTTCTAAATCATCTTGTGTATATATTTTATTTTAATAAATCTTTATGATACCACAAAAATGACTCTGAGAAGCAAACCAGGATTCTTTTTTGGATTTAGAACAAAAGGTGTGAACACACTGCACTTTTCTCAAACTTTTAAGCCATTTTTAAGCAGTCACAAGAATAAATTACATTTTGAAATGTCTTACAAATATTATATAATTAATAAATTATCTGCACATAAGAAACATTTCAAGCACACACACATACATGGTCATATATCCCAGTGAGGACTCTCATAGACATAATGATGGTTCTATTATGCAAACAATATTCCATCCCCCATCCCAAAACCCAACCCACAGGAAACAATCTGCACATTTACATTTCCAAAATACCTAATTTATTTACTTATTATGTATTTATGAGCATGTTTACCCTTGAAGATTTCAATTTTAGTCACCACAGTTACAAGTCCCTTCAAGTCTGCGTGCATTAAGTCCCCACTGGAATAAAAAAAACTCAAGCACACACACTGTACATTCTCCAAACTGCTGTGTAATAAAAATGCGTTCACACAAGTGTGGATTAAGTCTTCATCTTTTTTGTGGCCCCATGCAAGACATCCTGAATCCTGAGATCAAAAATTGAACGCCTAGTTCTTTCAAAGGCTCAAAATTAAGACGCCTAGTCTTGTAAAAGTAATGTATGGAGCATATAGGATTTGTAGGTGGCTTTGCTACCAGGATGTGGAAACTGGGAATGCCTCACGTCCTCGGTCACGGTCAAGGGTGAAATCCTATCCTGTGTTTTAGACTGAATGGCAGCGCTGTAAATTATCAGTCTTAGTATAAACCTCTGTTTTTCCATTTCTATGATTTGTGTCGATGCCTCTAGATTCTCTTCTTTCACTCTGCTAATAGAGTGCTGCAGTAGTAGCCTTGACTAGTTTATACAGCACATATGCTAAAGAGGAAGTCTATACAGCGCTACCAATTAAATAGGGGAAAATAAGGCCGTGCAGAATTCCAGCACATCCACAGGAAACCCCAGATTCATTTCAGTTCAGCAAGTTCATTGCTAACAGGCAGATCTTAACAGCTTCAAAAGTTTAACATACAGCTTTAACAGTCTGAAATAAAAATCAAATAATACTGTTACTAAAAACATTGATACTTGAAAGCTCATACTACTCATTTTGGAATCACCTTATGTACTGCTAAACAAAAGAACAATTATTGCTTAGACTAAAATGTAGAATAACATGATTTAAAGGAGACCTACTATGCCATTTGTCACAAAAAAATAACTCTCTGCTGTCTCTTGAGTGTGTGTGTGTGACATTTCAGCTCAAAAGTCTCCACAGATAAAGTTTATAACTCTTTGAAATTGACCCTTTTAGGCTGTTCTCCTAATTGTGTCATTTTGCTGAAACGACTTAACTACAATTTAAATTCAAATAAGACTGTTCTCTTTTCAGATAAGGGCAGAGCTCCAAACGCCTATGTGTCAGCATATTGGCAGATAAAAAAAAGACTATCTTAACATAAGACCATCTTATGCTAATGAGGGAGAGATCGTCACTAATGGGCGGGGCTGATGAAACGTACAAAGGGAGAATGTCAATCAAAGTGTTTCTGCAGACTGTTTTTATGAAGTGTGATTAAAAAAAAATTAATTCATACGTTTTGACCATTAGAAGCTGGTTATATTCACAGATATTGCCACACAACAGTTTAAACCCCTTATAGAAAGTGATTTTCGCATAACAGGTCCTTTTTAAAGTGCCTCTATAATTCTGTCATGCAGTGTTTAATGTGTCTGTTTGCGAATGTAAAAGATCTGCAAAGTTTAACAGGTCAATATGCTGCACAAATAAAATGAACGGCTCCTAAACTAAAGAACTGATCTGCCCAAATGAGTTGTCAGAAATTCGGGTTTCACTTCCCGACCTGATCTATGTAGGTCTGTAACAAATTTGTATAATGCCGGTATATGTTATTCATAGATCCTTTTTACATTTCCTGGTTTCTTTGCTGTAGAAGTGGTCATAGTTGGGTAAACTTAGAGTGCATCGAATAGGAGAGTACAATAAATCCTTCTTTTACAATCCTATTTGTTGAAATTATAAAAGAAAAACTCCATGATGGTGTTATTGATACTTTCAGAAACAGGAAAGGAAAGTGTGAGACTGATAGTGGCTGCCAGAAGAGAGAACAACGTCAAGTTTACTCTCAGCCCCATAGACTATGCATTAGAAACACCTTGCATAAGCAGTATGCTTAGTTTTTCTGTAATTTGACGCAAAGATGATATAATACATACATAAATGTTTGCATTTTTATGTTTGTATATTTTTAGAAAAGCTCCATTGGCTGTTCATAGACTTTCAAAGCCTTAAGTTGGTTGGTTGTTGCCAACATTATGTTGAGAAGAAGTATTAAAGGGCACCTATAGTGAAAAACCTACTTTTCAAGCTGTTTAAATAGACATGAGCATAGATATAGTGCATAGACCGTAATATTGGGGTGATATAAACACACCCAGTCCTTTTTTTTAATTTAACAACATAAAAAACAATGGACCAATGGGAGCGGTTTTGAGACCGACCGCAACTTGACGCAGGAGTGTGGTCCCCCTGCCTACCAATTTTGATTGACAGACACACATTAAAACATCCTCATGTTTTGTATCAAGTCCGCAATTTTCCGCATTTGAGTCAAAGCGATGTCACCAAAGCAACACCCTTGCTCAATTTTTGGATATAATGTTTGTTACAAGAAACCACAACCTCTGCTCAACCAAAGTCACGTGACTTTTTTAATGTACAACAGACTTTATTTGGTAAATGTGTTTATAATAGTTTATTCTCATATATTTTTATCAAATAAAATTAAAATATCAGATTTTTTTACTTGAATTACACGTCTCATGCATGAGGCATTGCAAAACATTTAACAAAATAGTAAAACAATACTTTGAAAAGAAAAATGAATGCAAATGGTGCCTTGCCGTTTCCATGAGAACTTACTGTCTTTTCTGTGGGATTTAGATAGGGGTTTTCTTTAATGCCACCGAACAAACACTGTAATAATGATTTAAGAAATGTAGCACCTACCAGTGGAGGGGAGCTGATTTCTAATCTCGGTCTTTCCTTTGGTCTGTCAGTCGGTGATCGTGAAGAGCGTGGAGAGGAATGCTCTGAATATGTATGAGGCCAGGCGTTATCTGTTGGGTTTGGAGAGCAGTGGTGTATCCGTCCCGAGCAGCAGCAGTAACAGCAGCAGTCCTCCATCAGCCCCTCCTCCACCACCAGCTCTCAGTTGCACTGTCGGCCTCGACATCCTGGCCTCCGCCGGACTCGGTCTTAACAGCCTGGGTGAGACAACAGTGAATTACTGATATGATGAATATACTGCGTGTTTGTCTGTTACCTTAACCTTGAGTTAGGTAGATTCTATTTTCATAAAGAATCCAATGTTGTGGCCTAAAGGTCAGTGGCCTGTTGCATGAAAGTTAAGAAATGCCTTAGTTTGAAGGCTAAGTAAAACTTTGGTCGCAAGAACAAAAACCTAAGGGTCAACTTAAGGGATTTTGAGCCATTTTTCTTGCAGAATAGAGGCCAGGTCTCTGTGATGCAGGTGGAGGAAAACGATTCCTGGCTCGCTCCTCCAAAACACCCCAAAATGACTCAATAATATTTGGATCAAGTGGCTGTGCAGGCCATGGGAGATGTTCGACTTTTCTTTCATGTTCATAAAAACCACTGTCACTACTCTTACTGTGTGTATTGTTGGATTATCATCCTGATACACGGAACTTCCTTCAGGAAGCTTCAATGCTTGGTCACAGATGCACCAGCGGGATGCACACCAACAACTTATCCTCTTTTGAACTCTGATATGTTATCCACAATGCTGTCTGCATTGCAACATTAAGCAAAAAAGTGCTGCGGTCATACTAAAGTTTGAATTCTGTGGTACAGTTCTACGAAAAGGAGTGGAACTAAACTAGAAAAAGTGAGCGATTGATCCATTTTTCTGTACATAGAGGTCATGTTTTGATCTTTGATTGGTCTTATGCAGCCACGCGATGCAATTTTGCAGGTCACAATTCACCAAACTTGAACTTTGCGATGCAAAGAACTGCAAAACTTGTCGCACAAGCTTGCGTTTTCAGTCTGTCGCATTCGCATACGTATGAAGGGAAGTCTATGGGATGAAGTGCACTGTGACCATGGCCTGACTCTAACTAATTAAGCTAATTAAACCTTTATACTCCCCAGGAAGCATTTTTTGCTTTTAAAAAAAATGTGTAATAGACGTCTAAACATAGTCGTCTTGGCTAAAACAAGGCTAAATCTGGGCTGTCAGTGAAAATCTGAAAGATAAAGAATAGGTTAAAACTAGACTAGTCATCAAACAAACAGAAATGAATGACTACACATATTAAGCCTGTCTAATCTGTCTATTTGACTACTAGCCTAGTTTTGGGCTATTCTTAGATGTCTATTAGATTTTTACTGAAAGCCCAAGTTTAGCCTTGATTTAGCCAAGCTGTATACATTTAGATTTATTTTAGACGTTTATTAAACACTAATTTGTTTGCTGGTTCTGCTCTAATTGGTGAATCAATGAAGATTATCCACCAGGCTGGTCACAGATGAAACCCTCAACACTAAATATCAGTGTTTCAGTTTCATAGTCCAACCCTTGTATATCTAGATCATACAATTATGAACGTTTATACAAGTTTATATAATTTTTGTAGGAAACATGTCAATGCATGGTGATATTTCATATTTAAACAAAAAACAACCTTGTAAACTTGGCATATGAATATTAATTTGGTTATGTAACCTTCCTTTTGTTTTGCTGAAAGGCATATAAGTGGATGCAAGCCACTTCACTGCAAACCACTTAAACTTGCTGTGTACCACAGCTTGTTCTGCCAACACAATCAGTTGGCTCAGACTACTGCTCAATACTGAAGTTGCCATTTTTGAATGATGTTGCATTTCTTTCTTTGTACCAGTGACAATTAAAGGAAAACTTCACCAAAAAGAGATTCAAGAGTTCAGACTTAGATATTGCTTGACACTATTAGCAGGTTTGGCATGCTGTCCCGGAAGAGAACCCTGAGCTTGGAGATAATTGAGCCCAGGGCTCCCGCCTGGTCAATTGACCATGTAAGGGGAGTACGAGATCAGGTAGTTCTCGAGTGTTCCCCGTGGTTAAGGAAGAAAGTGGGAGAAGGGGTGGATGGGGGGTTTCTTCGGAAAACGTAGATAAGGGAGTAATTTTTTTTTTGCATATCACGTACCTCTCGAAATTACTTTGTGAAAATTAAATGCACTGTTGGTTTTGTTCAGTCCCAAACTATCCAAGATGTAGGTGACTTTTCCTCAGTAAAACATTAAAGAACATTTGAAACCTGAAAACTTGATGCTTGTATATTCATTAAACATCAAATCAATGGTTTTTGAACATATATAGCAAAACAAAATGAACACCCCTGGCTTCAAACCAAATTCTGAGGTCTGTCTGTGCAAGAAAATAAAACAGTACTTACAACATTTTTAACAGTTATACTCCGCTTCAGGCTGGCAATAATCATACTTTTGCGATTTTATTTTAGTGAATTCGATTAACTAGTACACCAGCTTGACTGAACTGTATGAAATAGTTCACAGTTCAAACATTTGCAGCATTTAAAAATCTAACCATAACTCACTTTTGGATGTTTACAACAGTCACCTCGGCTCAAAATATGCTAATATACTGGCTTAGATGATCATTTGATGCCATTTTCATTCAGTTTCAACAGGGAATGAAAGGGAGAGTTATGGAGTTCATATGTTTTAGACAGTAAAATATCTACATTTTGTGAATATATAAATAAACTGGTGAATCAATTATTTAAACCAGTTCATTACAACAAACTTTCCAAAAGAACTCAAAGAAAAAATACAATATTGTAACAAATAAACGTGTACGTTTAAGTGTAGTTTAAAATCAATATCACTTTATAGCTGTATCATATCTTATAAACATAAACTGTCATAATTGAATAATAGGGTCATTCTGAATGCTTTCTAAAAGTGTAAACGGTACGTGATCTTTTTAGACTTTTGAGATGAGGTTTTTTTGTTTTATTTCTTGTCAAATCGGACATTATTAAATAATTATAATAGACAATATATTGCAGAATTTTTATGAACAATGTCTAATTTTGAATGTGATCTGCAGGTCTTTTGGGACCTACAGCCGCATCCATGACAGGACCTGCCACCAACTCTCTTTTGAACGCTCTGAACAGCTCCATCAGCCCATTACAGACACCAGGATCTGGGTCACCCAGCCCCAATCTCTGGCCCAACTCACTGACCAGTCCTGCCAGCACACCAGGTAACACTAACAGACCACTTTTGCAAATAAGCCCACTCAATGTACTTTTGTACAGGCTCATACAGGGATTGGAAACTGAGATGCCTGGTTTTAGACCACAGTACTTCATTAGTATGGTGCAGGGTCTCCTTTTGCAGCCAATACAATATTAATTAGGCTTGGGAATGTCAAATACAAGCCCTGCACAACGGCCAGAGGGATTTTGAGCCTTTTTTCTTGCAGAATAGTGGCCAGGTCACTATGTGATACTGGTGGAGAACGTTTTCCTGACTCGCTCCTCCTAAAAAACCCAAATTGGCTCAATGTTTATTTAGATCTGGTGACTGTGCAGGCCATGGCAGATGTTCAACTTCACTTTCATGTTCATCAAACCACTCTATCACCAGCCTTGATGTGTGTATTGCTGTATTATCATCCTGATACATGGCACTGCCTTCAGGATACACTGCTTGAACCACTGGGTATGGTCCTCCAGAATGGCGATGAACCCATGTAGCACAAGTATTGGGCCTAGGGAATGGCATGATATTGCAGCCCAAACCATACCTGATCCACCCATATGCTTTAATCTGCGCATTAACAGTATGGGTGCTACACTTCTTTGGGGCTTCTCCACACTATAACTCTCCTGGATGTGACTCATCAGAGAACAGTACATGTTTCACATTGTCCACAGCCCAAGATTTTTTCTGCTGGCACCATTGAAACCCATGTTTGGCATTGACATGAGTGACCAAAGGTTTGGCTATAGCAGTCCGGCCATGTATAGACCCTGTGAAGCTCCCAAAGAAAACAGGAGAGTGGAAACATGAGAGTTGAGATGCACATTTAATTCTGCAGTGTGTTAGACAGCTGTGTTAGCACCCGGACATCCCTTTCTTGCATTCACAGTTACTCCTGTTGGATGTGGTTCATCCTTCTTGGTGGTACAGTATGCCAACGTTACCCTGGATACCCTGTCTCTTGATACATCACAAAAACCTTTTAGGCCAGGGGTGTGCAAACTCGGTCCTGGAGGGCCGGTGTCCCCCTGAGTTTAGCTCCAACTTGCTTCAACACACCTGCCAGGAAGTTTCTAGTATCTAGTTAAACTCTCCAGGACACCGGCCCTCCAGGACCATGTTTGGACATCCCTGTTTTAGGCAAAACTTTGCTATTACTCTGCTAAATAAACCTTCACACTTTACTCTTACTGGTTGAATCTGCAATCAATAGAGATTGGCCACCAAATTTAGCCATGAAACTTCATCCAACACTTAATTGGCCAGTTTCTGTTTCATTGTCCATCAAGATCAACACAGTGGATCATGTGTCCGAGTCCATCGATGTATGCTTGTTTGGCGAAAACAAAAATAAATCACTATTTTATTTTAATAGGTTTCTCATCACCCCTAATGATCCACCCAGCCACCCCAGCCACTTTGACCAGTATTTTGCTGTCAGGAGTGCCAGGATACACCCAGAACACCCCTTCTCCTCCACCTGGTCTTGCACCCATAGATCCCCAGGTCAACTGCATATCAGACTGCAGTAAAGCCGTGTCTCCACTCAGCACCAAAGTGAGTAAATCTTCACTCACCATCACAAGATTATAGAATGTTATGCTAAAACTATGTCTTGAACATCTCTTACAATTAGTGTTCTTCTTCGTCTATGGTGTGTGTGTGTGTCGTGTAGCAGTCCAGCAGCATGTACAGCAGAATGTCTGCAGCATCTCTGGCAGATAAAGTTCTGACCGCAGCTCATGGAGACTCTGTGCAGGAAGCCAGTCCTCACTGTCCTTCTGAACCGCTGTCCAGCAAGTCCAGCCAAGACCAAGGTCTGCATTACACACAACTGACCCTTACATCCTCAGGACCAGACACATTCCTCTAAACTGCTAAAAATTATTTACAAGGAATTATCCTCATTAAAAAAAAAATATATATATATATATATAAACAAAGCTTAATGTTAAATGAAACCATTTGCCAATATGTATTATATATGATGCAAACACAATCATCCGACACAAACACATTTCAGTTCACTTGAAATAAAACAGGTGACGCAGTGGCATAATAGGTAGTGCTGTCGCCTCACAGCAAGAAGGTCGCTGGTTCGAGCCTTGGCTGGGTTAGTTGGTGTTTCTGTGTGGAGTTTGCATGTTCTCCTTGCGTTTACATCGGTTTCCTCCGGGTACTTCGGTTTCCCCCACAGTCCAAAGACCTGTGGTACAGGTAAATCGGGCTAAATTGTCCATAGTGTATGCATGTGTGTGAATGAGTGTGTATAGGTTTCCTAGTGATGGGTTGTGGCTGGAAGGGCATCCGCTGCGTAAAACATATACTGGATAATTCCGCTGTGGCGACCCCAATTTAATATAGGGACTAAGCCGAAAAGAAAATGAATGAATGAAATAAAACAAATTTCGTTCACAATTTGCATTTTACACAACTTAAACTCGACAGACTTGGTATAAGGGACAAAACTACTTTATAAATGTTTACACTTTGACTATGAATGCTTCCTTAAAGGTTATCAGCCCATATAGTGTCACATTTTAAAACTTAGAGGCCAGTCTTTACAAAAAAATACCACATTTTATAAGTTTGAATATATATTCAAGACAAAAGAGTTCTGTATTTAAAAAAAAAAAGCTAGACAAAACTAGACAAAAGCACTAAACTAGACACACTAGACAAGACAAGTTTTTTCGATGAATGTGCATTTTATATTTATTTATGTTTCACAAAACATTCAAGTCATATATCACAAGAAAGCTCTATTCTCAATCATTTGGCAATGTAGGTTATTATTTTGTATGAAAATGAATAATATTAAAATATTTAATAATCATCAGAGGAAATCACACCATTCTGTAGTGTCCAATACTGACATCGCTTCACATGTGAATTCTTCAGACAGCCAAAAAAACATTATGATTTTATATTGAAAATTTGGCCGAAAAAAACAAACAAAAAAAACAAGTTGAAATCTTTTTGGCCCACTTCTAATTCATTAAATAGACAAAAACAGACACAAAATATGAAAAGACTGTTTAAAATTTCTCTGTTTTTCTGGATTTAATTTTTGTGTTGAGTAAAACTGAATGTGTGTTTTATTCTGTAAACTACTGATGATGTTCCTTCCATGAAATAAAAATGTTGCGATTTAGAACAATTTTTTTTTGCATTAAAAAAAAAAAAAAAGTGATGTGTGTTTTTATATCGATGTTCATATTGAGTTTCTAACAGCACAATGTCAATGCTTTAACTTCAAAAGATTTAAGAAATCAATATTTGGTAAAATAACTCAGATTTTTCAACCAATTTTTCAACACTGATAAAAAAGGGACTAAGCTAAAGGAATATATAATATGAACAATATATAATATGAATGAAAACATATTGCAGAATATAATATAACGAATATAATACAGAATATTCATTTTACTAAATTGACTTCTATGAACACAGAAACCCATGTAAGTTTTTTACTTTCCTTTTTTACAGCCAGTCAAGTATGATGGCCTACTCTTCAAGATTGATTCCTCCTGACTTATGTCAGAATTGAGTAATTTTATCTGGTAAATGCCAGCGAGCTTTATTTTAACTGCAGCTTATGCCATGTGAATCAACATTCATGCATGCCACTTCCCAAGGCCACATTAATAGAAAGACATATTACACTCTCCTTTATTCCGCCCTAATGCAACCAGTGACATTCACTTCTGAAATTATATCAACCATTTGATTAGCGCTTGAAACAACTTCGTGACCTTCTCTGGATTGAAAGCGTAAAATTTATTGACTTTAGTCAGTCTAATTATGAATGAACATAAACTCTGTTTCAGATGGGTATATTATTGCTTCCTGCTCTATGAACAGAGCATTTGTGGAAGGTTTTCCGTGCTCCGGCATTGTTAAATGTGCTTGATTTGGCCTAGAATACATGAAGTCGGAGTGTTTTTGCTTTCAGATGAGGCGAAGTCAGTTCAATCTTGTTATTTCTTAAAAGCAGTGATGGCGTGTTAGGTTCTCTAATTGTGAGTGCTGCAGGAATACAATCTCCAGCTACTTAACTAAAACGTTCTTGAGGAAAGAATAACATCAATGAGTGTGTGTGCGTTTCAGGATCAGATACATTCGTGGAGGTAGGCATGCCCCGAAGCCCTTCTCACTCTGGAAACAGCAATGAATTGAAGCAGATGTTGGCGTCCTGTAAGACGACATCAGGGAAGAGGCAAGCTCTGGAGCTGCTACAGGGCACCAAGAACTCCCTGCTACAGTATGAATACACCATCAATCAATATTCACAATTACAATTTTCATTTTGGGGTGAAATTACATCTAATAGAAGATAACATCAATGTTTGTGTGTATAAGCTAGATACAGTTTTTTTTTTTTTTTTTTTTTTTTCAGAAAACATACAGTATTTATAACGGTGCTGTTGACTTGAATTTTTCACCAGATGTTGTTAACAATCAAAATAATCCATACATATAAAGAAAACTAAAATTAGTTTAGAATTTAAGTTATGTATTATAAAGTTCAATAACACGGGCGAAAAGTATTGAACACATGAAGGAAGGAAGGTGTAAACACACATGGAAAGACCAGACAGCAGCTTAAATCTCTCAGTGTAAACATTAACAGCTTCAAGCCGCAGTCACACTAGAGTTTGAACATGCAAAATTTTGTCTCATGGCGCTCGAAAAGGGGTGGTATTAAAAGAGTTGATTAGATGTTAAAAAAGAAATTGCTCCATATTTAAAATTTCTGTACAGAGGTCTAGTCAAAAATTTACTATGTTGAAGTCTTGGGGACAAAAAACAAACAAACAAACAAACAAACCAACAAAAAATAAAAATCACACCTATACAATGTATGCAGCTTGATTCTTCATATAAGAGAAGCTCAGAAGCTGTCATTATGAGAAAGAGTATTTTATTATATTATTATATAGACCATTTTGAGGAATGTAAACAATAGCAATGTTCCTAATGTATTTCCTGTTTTACATTTTTAATTTCCATAGCTTCCGAAAATCCAACAAGGTTCACATATTGTTAAATAAGGTTATGACAGCTGATTAAACGTGAAAATAGAACTGAATTGCCTTTTGTAACAGTTATTATATGATAACAAGCAGGATATGTTCAAGGGCTAATGACATTACCACATTGACAAGTATTAAATATGTTTCAGTAGTTCATTCCTTTTACCTTGTGTCATTTTATGCATTACAATTTTTTTCTGAATATTTTTTATTTTTTTTTGCTTTATTTGTTTGAAGTGTCAACAGCTCCTTAAGAATTTTATTTACCAGGAAAAATCCTGACATGCTCAATATTTACTTGACCCGCTATATGCGTGTGCTTGTGTAATATACTTCTGCCCCAGAATTGGCACAGTGATATGCGTTTATTACGGTTGATTTTAAGCTTAATTTTCACTGAGGCGGTGGCGCAGTGGGTAGCACGTTTGCCTTAAAGCAAGAAGGTCGCTGGTTCGAACCTCGGCTCAGTTGGCGTTTCTGTGTGGAGTTTGCATGTTCTCCCTGCCTTCGTGTGGGTTTCCTCCGGGTGCTCCGGTTTCCCCCACAGTCCAAAGACATGTGGTACAGATAAATCGGGTAAGCTAAATTGTCCGTAGTGTATGAATGTGTAAATGTGTGTGGATGTTTCCCAGAGAAGGGCATCCGCTGCGTAAAAAACTTGCTGAATAATTTGGCGGTTCATTCCACTGTGGCGACCCCAGATTAATAAAAGGGACTAAGCCGACAAGAAAATGAATGAATGAATGAACATTCACTGTGGCATTTATAGTCTTTGTTTCTGTGTATTATTTCTATATCACACAGGAACTACCCCTGTTTGATTTGGATTTATATTACATCTAAATACGTTCCAATTTAAACGTACTTTAAAGGCACATTGTTCTTTACAGCACATTATCTTACTATCTTTTTTATTTATTTCTTCATCTAGTTCAGAGTGTCTGTTGTCAGACTCCGACTCGAGTGCTTCAGAGAGTCCGGTGGCTGATAAACGTGCTCCAGGCAGTGAGAGAGCCGCTGAACGAGCCGCTCAACAGCACAACTCGGAGCGAATCCGCCTGCCTCCACAGTCCTCCTTTTCTAATATGCAGGTGACCACACTCTTAGACTTTTTATTGTATTTTTGCAGTAACTTACTGGCAGCATTGTTGCCAGCAATGTACAGCAATTACTTGTAAATGTGTATTACACTAGCAGGGTCCTACCGCAATTTCATTTTACAGTAAAATTGTCACAAGGTCTCGCACCACAGACGTTTGAGACTGAGGTTATCAAAAAAACAAAACTTATTTATTTACAAAAAACGCACTTACTACAGAAACAGGACCATTCAACTCTGGTAGGACATGGAGATGTTGACAATGCAATACCGGACTGAACAGAACACTGGAGTATAAATAGACAAGTTACAATGAACTGAATACGAATAGGGGTGAGACACAGGTGGACACACTGACATTAACACACGGCGGGAAAACAGAACAAAGGAATCACATGATGCAAACAGAAAGCACATGGAGCACGACACATGGGGAATCACATGACACACAAGCACATGGAAACACTACACATGGGACATCACATAACATAACACACCGAAGACACCAGACTGTGACAAAAATAGCCTTACCGCAACTTCTTTTTGGGGTAAAATGCACTTTACCACATTAATTTTACAGGATAAAAATTGACTGTACTTTTACTGTAATTTATTTACATTTTGCATTTTAGTATTTACAATTGAATTTAATAAATTACAAACAAGTGACGAGATTGTGTAGAATGTTATTTTTATTATTCATTGTTTAGATCAATTTTAGATGGTTTACTAAAGTAATTTTCATTCATCAATCTATTTTATTTATATTTTGTGATACAAGATGTAATAATTTTTTTTTCATTAATTTGTCTTCAACTACAGTAGCAGTACTTGATTATTTTAATTACAGTAAAATACTGAAAATTCCTAATATTTAGCACAGTAAGTTACTGTAACGGTTTTAAAAAGACCAACAATCATTATTCACATATTACTGTAGTGAACTGTAAAGAATGTGTGGTATTTTACAGGGCATTTCTGCAGTAAATTACAGTAAAATTGTGACAAAGTCTAACAGTGCAGCTCATAATGTCATTTACAAGAGTCTCAGTGTTTCCCTGAACTCCCAAAACAATTATCGAATGAACTGAGCAGTCAAAATCCTCATAGGGAACAACACAGCACAGGTCAAAAGTTTGGACCAAGTCAGATTTCTTAAAGTCTATTATGCACAGCAGGGCTGCTTCAAATGGTAAGAATTTTAATGGATTTATCGCTTTTTTATTGTAAATGTGTGAACAGTTTGTAATGAAACATGAGATCTTCCCTGACCTTAAACTCGAGATGTTTTTGCCAGGAAAATCAAAAGAGTGTGAAGTGTATGCGTACTCCCTAGATTTTCTCTTCTGTTTAATGCCATAGAAAACTAACTCGCACAATATTGAAGATGAATTAACGGGATTGGATCTGTGTTCGATCTAATATTTTGGTATCAGATTGGTTCCAAAAAAATAGTATCAGTGCATCCCTACAAATTTACCAACTATTAAATTATTAGCAAGCAGTCATTAACAGCAAATTCATCATTTGCACTTAAAGCCTTAGTTAATGATTTGTACCCTAAAGGAGACAAAGTGTGTATCAGCAAGTCCAAGTGTGTAATTGTGTGTAATCATAATTGTGCCATTTCGGTGATCGTCGATTTGAATTCAATCGAGATTGTACGCTTTTCAAAAGAGAGCGAAGCTTCAAATGCCTATGTGTCAGCATAGTGGCAGATTAAAAAACAAGACTGTCATATGCTATTGAGGGAGAGAAACTCACTAATAGGCAGGGCTTTCCCCCTGTGATTACACGTACAAAGTAAGAATGTCAAAGTGTTTCTGCATTACATAAAATTACAATTTTCCATTAGTCAGTAATTTGTAATTATTACTTTAAAAGTAACTTACCCAACACTGCTGTTTACATGGTAAACCCTTAATCAGAATATTGACTTAATCATATTAAAATCGGCGAATTGGTGTCCATGTAGACATACTCAATGTTTCTGCTTCACAAAATTGTAATGAAATGCACACTTTGTGACCATAAGGTGCCTTTCATAAATATAAAAAAGCCTTTATTTTTCCAAACTCCTGACCGGTGCTGTATGTGCCGCCTGTGTCTTGATCTTATGCCCTGCTTCTCAAGACAATACCATGTTTCTGAAACGACCGAAAGTCAGCACTCTTCTGTTCACCACAGTCCGATAAATGCTTTTGACAGAATGAGGCAATGTTTACCATTTGCCTTTCTCATTTTATAAACCAAGTTGACAGGAGAAACGAGGGACATAACTCATATATATCCTTTCCAAACAGCCTTAAACATGCTTTGCTTTCTCTGTTTTTACCTCCGCAGGCATTCGACTACGAGCAAAAGAAGTTATTGGCGACCAAAGGTATGTGATCGACCAATCAAAGCACAGTTAAATCTATATACCGAGTCTCCCACCCATCTATATTGTTAAAAACAGTTCATCTGGTGGGAGGTTTGGGGGAATTGGAAACCGTTCTGTTTAGTCTAGAGCGCCAGCAATGAACAAAGCAGATCTACTGTGTCTTCAATGTCTGGCAGCGATTCGGGGTGTCATTAAAGTGCTGTTGCACATTTACGGTAAAAATACTCTGCCTCATAAAGCTTCTCCACACCTCGCGTCTGCTGTCCAGCGTTTGCACTGTAAACTATGGGCCTGAGAATGAGGAATGTACCACGCATTTCTTATTCTCAAACTGTAAACTGGTCATTTTTAATGATTTATGTTGGAACGATGCTGAAATGTGGCACACTGTTTTATTGTAAAATGCATGGTTTTGGCAGATTTAACACAAAGCTGGGGAATTCTGTGTCAGATTCTTGATCAACTAATTGTAATCTGTGGGTTGTACATCACACAAAAATGTTAAAATATATAAATAAAATATAAAATATAAAATAACATAATATAATAATATATTATAACATAATACAATATAATAAAATCTAATATGATATAATATAATGTAAAAATATATAAAATAAAATCTAATATAATAATATAAATTAATATAATATAATATAATATAATATAATATAATATAATATAATATAATATAATATAATATAATATATCCAAATAATTAAAAATGTTAATGTGAAAAAAGTTTATTAATTTAATTTAGTAAACAGTTTTATATTCGGTTTTAGACAACACAATATCAGTTATCAGTAATATCATTTACTATGAGAAATTAATATTAAGTGAAATTAATATCACTGATTTTTATTCACAACTTACAACAAATAAAAATATTAATTAAAACATTTTCTAAATAAAATAACCATAATGGTGGTGTCATTTAATGATGGGATGATGTTAAAAAGGATTTTCATGAATTATTCTCCTTAATGTTTCTACATACACACAAAAATATTCTCTTTATACATTACCCCTCTGTATTTATATATTTTCATGATAATACAAATTATCATATTTTGACCCTAGACAATAAAAAGGCTTAGTCCCTAGTCTTGTGCATCATGAATATTATTGGAAAAAAAGCTAAACAATACATTAAATGTGCTAAAACTATTTATTTTCATTTTCTTTCTATTAAGATATTTAGTAAATGTCCTACATTAAATAAATCTAAACTTAATAAATGATTGAGCGGTTTGAACTGTAGTTCTGCTAAATGACAGAACTACAAAAGCGTTATTTGTACGTTGAAAAACAATTTCTGGTCAAACCATCCTTCTGCAATCTTATTCCAAAAACAGAAAAAAGGGCAGTTACACTATCTAAAATTGTGGGAGAGCATTGCTATTATGTGATTGTATTGTATTACAATATGGAGCAATTAAGTGTTGATGTTAAATCAAAGGTAATTCCCAAATACTTGAAATTGAAATATTGTAATGACAATAATTCACTATGGTTACAAATGAACTAGTCCAGGGTTTGTAAAGGAATCAGAGATTGAAATTGAATACCTTTCAAGACATTTTTTAAGACTCTTTGGATAAATTAAGATCTCATCACTACAGCAGGTTTCAACTAGTAACATTGCCGACATTTTAACTTGCAGTATATTTACTAAATACTGATTGCAACCCACTATTAAATGATTAAATTCAGCTGAAGGTTAGCATACTGATACCGAGTTTAGCCCCTTCTAAATTACCATTTAAGACTTTAACACTTTAAGAGCCTTAAATTTCTCTAAATTAATTTATAAATTTTACTTACTTTAAGACCCCGTGGACACCCTGTAGTTACAAATAACTGTATAAAATGCTAAAACATGAATTGATAAAAGCATACGATATGAATTAATTAATAGTACCCAGTTTTAATGTAAAATAAAATGCCATATCAGGGTGCCATATCACCCTGCAGCCCAAGACCAGATACTCACTGAAGCTAAGCAGGGCTGAGCCTGGTCAGTACCTGGATGGGAGACCACTTGGGAAAACTAGATTGCTGTTGGAAGTGGTGTTAGTGAGGCCAGCAGGGGGCACTAAACCTGTGGATGAGACGTTAGACCGAGATGCTGACTATCTGTGGTCATTAAAAATCCCATGGCACTTCTCGTGAAAGAGCAGGGGTGTAACCCCGGTTTCCTGGCCAAAGTCCCTCTATCGGCCCTTACGATTATGGCCACCCAATCTTCCCCATCCACTGAATTGGCTCTATCACTGTCTTTCCACTCCACCAATAGCTGGTGAGCGCACTGGCGCCGTTGTCCTGTGGGTGCCGTCGAATCATCCAAGTGGATGCTGCACACTGGTGGTGGTGTGGAGATTGTGAAACGTTTTCAGTGTATGGCCGTACACAATAAATGCGCTATATAAAAATACACATTACATTACATTACAAAATTGTAGAGCCAGAGAAGAGAGTCCAGAGCTGTTTATGGGGCCTTCTTGATGAAAAAGGCATGTTCTGCCATCTAAACAAATGCATATGATAATTTGCCTTTCTATATTAATTAGTGATATGTACTCATAAGAGCTTAATTTGGACAACTTTCAAGTCAATATTCTCAATATTTTGTTTGATTTGAACCCTCGGGTTCCTGATTTTCAATTAATTAACACTATACAATAAGATGTATTAGTTAATGTTGGCTAGGCATTTACTAATACAAACAAACAATGAACAGTACATTACAGTGTTTGTTCATGTCAGTTAAAATTAGTTAATGAAAATACAATTGTTTGTTAGTTTATGGTGCATTAACTAATGTTAACAAGCATGAATTTGAATATGGTAATAATGCATTAGTAAATGTTGATTATGATTAATAAATGCTGCACAATTATTGTTCATAATTGGGTCATGTTAGTAAATACATTAACTAATGAAATCTTATTGTAGAGTGTGACCAATAATTGCATCTAATATTGTCCAATCCTAAAAACTATACGTAAATTAAAGAATAGATTTTCAGCTTTGAGGTGATGTATGAATTAAATTTTTCTGAAAATCTACATGACTTATGACTGATTTTGTATTCAGTGCTCACATATTACTATACAGTATATATGATTGTTGAATTATTTATATTTTAAATACTTTGATTTTCAATATAGATTTTAAATTCTCACGTTATTCAGATGTATGATTCAAAATAAAGTGACAGCACAGGCAGTGACCTGCACTTGACATCTTTTAGGTTGTTTATATGCACAGTGTTCTGTGTTTGTCTGCACAGCCATGTTAAAGAAGCCAGTGGTGACAGAGGTCCGAACCCCGACTAACACATGGAGCGGTCTGGGCTTCTCAAAGTCTATGCCTGCAGAAACAATTAAGGAGCTGCGCAGGGCCAACCACGTGTCTTATAAACCCACCATGTCAACTACATACGAGGTAAACTCAACAGATGAGCAGATCACATGACTCTCCTGAATTGATGACTGTAGCTCATTCAGTGCATTAGGTGTGTACAGTACATGTTGCTCTCACTGATGTTGATTACTTTTAGAAATGCCTATATGAGTATTACTCTACCCAGGCACACACACACACACAAAAAAAAATGCTTTGCAAAAATCCAGAAATGTACCTGTATTAGCTGTAGTTTCCAGCTATACTGGGCACAAGAGGCAGAACAACACAATTCTTTTCAAGTCTTTTTTAGACAGATCAATCAATTGTCATTTTTGGTCCATAACAATAAATAAATAAATACATAAATAAATAAATAAATAAATAAATAAATAAATAAATAAATAAATAAAATAATAACATTAATATTATTCATAAAGCATTACTAACATGATTATGATGACTATTATTATTTATATATTTCAATTATTATTATTATTATTATATTATTATTATTATTAATATTATTAGTATTATTAATAATAATAATTATTATTATTATTATCATTATTATTATTATTATTATTATTATTATTATTATTATTATTATTATTAATATATTTATAAAACATTGTATAATAACAACAAAATTCATTCATAATTCATCCATCAAAATTCATATTATTCACAAAACATTATATCATGATGATGATTCATAACAAAAATAATAACGAATATTAATAATAAATATAATACAATTAATGATGATAATAACAATGACATTATTCATAAAGCATTGCTGTTATTATTATTATTATTATTATCAATAATACTACTACTACTACTAATAATAATAATAATAAAGCATCATCATCATAATCTTAATGTTAATAATTAAACATGATATTATTAATAAAAATTCTAAAAACTTAATAATAATCATAAAACATCATTATTGTTGTTGTTAATAATTATTATTATTATTATCACAAGAATATTATCCATGAAACATTTATTATGTTTGTTAATAATAATAATAATAATTATGATTATTATTATTATTATTATTATTATTATTATTATTATTAATATTATTGTTATTATTATTAATATTAACATCAAAATATTATTCATACATTATTTTATTGTTATTATTATTATTATTAATATTAAGAATGATGAACAATAATAATAATAATAATAATAAATAATAAAAATGACAATTATATTATTCATAAAACATTGTTGTTGTTGTTGTTGTTGTTAATAATATTAATAATAATAATAATAACAATAACAACAACAACAACAACAACAACAACAACAACAACAATAAAATAGTAATAACAGCAATATTATTCAGAAAACAATACGATTAGTATGATATATATATATATATATATATATATATATATATATATATATATATATATATATATATATATATATATATATATATATATATATATATATATATAATTTTTTTAAATATATATTAATATTAATACAATTAAAGAAATAACAAAATTAATATTTAGAAATTTGTATTATTTTATGATGAAAATATGATTACTATTATATTAATAAGTGTTAATAACAAAAACGATAATAACAATAATAATAGTCATAAAATATTATTGTTCTTGATAATGATATTTAATAATAATAAATCATAAATAATAATAATAATAATAATTATTATTATTATTATTGTCATCTCATTACATAGTTTTCATAGCACAATATAATATAGTAGAAAAACAACATCAGTTTTTAATATAAATCATACAGCACAGTGTGGAATGTACAAGTACAGTATGATGAATAATATGGTTGTGTTTTCTTAGGGGTCTCCTCTCGCACTGTCCCGCTCCAGCAGTAGAGAGGGGGTGGCGAGCGGCAGTGATTCGGATAACTGGAGGGAAAGGAATGGGAGCGGGCTCCCAACACACAGCGACTTTCCCTCCCCTATCAGCCCCAAAAGAAAGCAGAACAAAACAGGTGAGCTCTTGCGCCAGTAAGACTGATCGGTTTGTTTTTACATTTGCTTTCTAATAACGCAAGACATATATACTTTAATTACATGTGATTAAATACAAATATTAAATATGAGTAAGTTAGTGATTTAAGGAGATTTAAATATTTCAAAAGCTCCCTTTATTTAAGTGTACCATTTGGTATACTGAAATACACAGATCATTTGTGTGTTGTGTATGTTGGATTAGAGCACTACCTAAGCAGCAGCAACTACATGGACTGCATCTCATCGGTGACGGGAACGAATGGCTGCAACCTCAACACGTCTTTCAAAGGATCTGATCTGCCGGAGCTCTTCAGTAAACTCGGCCTGGGGAAATATACTGACGTCTTCCAGCAGCAGGAGGTACAGACAGCCGATGGGATCTACTCTATTACTGATGCTGTTTGATATGAGAGAGCAAAATGAGTTTTAGATTATTTCTGTCACCGGGAGCTTGCTTTAATGTCTCATGCATTTCAACTCTCAGGCTGTTTAAGCTTCATGACTGCAGAAAACATGTCAAAAAGCACTTCGTAAATGTTTATTTTGCATGTGTATATCATATGTACAGCAAGGAAAACAAGTACATAACACGTCATGTTTTTTTCCTGGGAATAATATTTCTAAAGGAGCTGTTGACATGAAATTGTTCCAGATTTTGGTAAAAATCCAAACAATCCAAACATAAAACAAAACAAAATAAATCTGACGAGTTCTGTGTAATAACAATGAAATGGCACAAGAAGAAAGTACTGAACTACTGAAATGTATTTAATATTTTATGTAAAAGGCTTATTTGGTGATGGCAGCTTAAAGACATCTCTCATATGGAGAATAAAGTCACATGAATTTCTCAGTTGTGAGCTTTTCACAAACTACAACAGAGTGTAAAAATCTAGATGGTTCTGTATGTCTCGCAAGATAAATTATCTGCCAGTGGGCTAAGTAAAATAAACTTATTTTCACTTTAAAATGTAGATTTAAACTAAAACAAGTCAAAAATTCGAAGAAAGAAAAACATATTTCACCTCCAAACATCATCATTTTTGTAGCCAGATGTTTAAAACTATTGAAAATGCCTTAAAACACATGTAAATTCTTCATTCTATTATAGTTAAACTTATCAGTGACTACAAATTCTGTAGGAGTTCTGTGGCTCCTGGTCAACTATGATTAAGACTCAACATTTTATATCCTACGATTGCGGATATCAATGCTGAAACAATATATTGTGCAGCCCTAATCTGCATACATTTATGCTGTATTTCATTACAACCATGCAATGATTCTGAATGACCAATTCTAATTTTACAATCTATGACTTTAATTAAAAGGAATGCTTCAGGTAGAAGCCCAGAAATGGCTTTGTTTTCTGTGCAGAGCCGCAAGTGTCAGTTTGACAGCTCTGTCTTACTTGTGCATTCACTGTGAAACTGGCCTGAGGTTACAATGACGCAACTTCCAGCACACAACCGAAACCCTCAGAATAGCCAATAGATAGTTCTGCGAATCACAGCATTCACAATATTCCGAGTGCTGCATTTCTAGACGCCAGTGATAATATTGTGGGCTCCGACATTTGGTTCTGGCTTTTATCTAGAAAATGTTTCTTCACACTGAAAGAAATAAAGCAGCGGCGCAGTGGTCAGTGCACATACAGCAGAAGTCAGAAAAAGATTTTAACACATTTCTTAACATAATAGTTTTAATAAGTCATTAATAACTGATTATTTTTATCTTGTCTTTCTTTGTATGCCATGATGACAGCACATAATATTTTACTAGATATTATTCAAGACGCTAGTATTCAGCTTTAAGTGCTATTTAATCCTGTGTGCTGTTGGGGATGTTTTCACGCACTGTGGGATGATTTTAAGTTTAATTTGGCCATACATTTTTCTGTTTCAGCAAGCAGAATTATTTTTGTTGACAAATCTTACAATATTTTGACACATTTTATTTAAAAGCTTTGAAAAAAAAAGTGATACACTCATGGCAAATTTACTACCCTTATTTTATGTAAGGGATGAAAACATCCACTGAATTAAACTGCTGTAAAAATGCATTAGAATTATTTTTTACATTTCTTTTTTTTTCATAAATCATAGGTGTTTAGAAAATTACATGATTTTAACTCTTTAATTGCCAAATTCATAAATGATGTCACTGATGTGGTGAAAAAAATAACACAAATTACTTATTTACAATATAAAAAGTAGATGTGGATGGGAATTTTTAAACTTTTATCACAGTCTTGCACATGTGAAAAATTGGTAACAACACCGCCTTTGATGCAGTTTTTGTGCAGCATACATTTTTTTTCTTATTTACTGTTGGTGGCTGCTTTTGCCCCATTATTATAACCACATTTTTTTATTACAAAACCATGACACCATACAGTATAATCATGCATTTTTGATTGTTGGTGGTTTTCCCTGTTGGGAAGAGCTATAATTTATAAATTTCACTGTTGGTCATTGGTTGGGCACCATTAACCCTTTAGATGAGCCTGTGCAAAAAAACTAAAACAGCATAATTTTTATTTTTATTTTTAATTCAGTTATATGGAATATTACAGCAAATTGAAGTTTGAGTGACCTTTGTGCACTTACCTTGATGCATCTGAAAATATCAAAATGCGCATCTCAGCTCTCAGAACTACATGGAGTAAACAAAAATAAAGACTGTATTTATGCACCGTGTGCCTTTTGATGTTGAGACATAGTTTTGATCAGGACAGAGGTTGATTAACAAATTTATGCAAGAAAAAAAAATAGAAAAAAAATTAATCTGATGCATTTTTACAGCAGTTCAATTTAGTGAATGTTTTTATCCCTAACATAAAAGTTAGTAAATTTGAACAGTGCACAAGGGTTAAAGCAGGAATGTCATACACAATTCCTGGAGGGCCGCAGCCCTGCACAGTTTAGTTCCAACACTGCTCCAACACACTTAAGCTGCAGTCACACTGGGCTTTTCCTCCCATAAACTTCCATTCAAAGGCACGCGAATGTGTTAGACCTGGAAACGCAGTCAAATTTTGCAGGTTGCTGCGGTGCAAAGTTCAAGCTAGGTGAACTCTGATCTGCGAAATCGCATCACTTGACTGCGTGAGGCCAATCGAGGACAAAGAAGGCCAATCTCTGGACAGAAATGTAAAACATGGAGCAATCGGTCGCTTTTTTAATGCCTAATAATCTTATTTATTCCCGCCCCTTTTCGCAGTGCCGCACGACAGAATTTCGCATTATCAAACTTTAGTGTGACCGCAGCTTTACCTGTAGATTTCCAACAAGCCTGAAGGACCCAATTAGTTTGATCAGGTGTGTTTAATTAGGGTTGGAACTAAACTGCGCAGGGCTGCGGCCCCCCAGAAATCGAGTCTGACATCCCTGGGTTAAAGGTTTAACTAGGTTGATTAGGCAAGTTAGGTTAATTAAGCAAATCCTTGTATAATGATGGTTTGTTCTGTAGACTATTGAAAAAAAATCTTGCTTAAGGAAACTAATAATATATATTTTTATATAAATTAAAAACTGCTTTTATTTTAACTGAAATAAAACAAATAAAGGCTTTTTCCCGGAAGAAAACATTTGTGAAATACTATGATAAATGCCTTGCTCTGTTTAATGTCATTTGGTAAATATTTGAGAAAAAAAAAAAAAAAAAAATTCACGGGATGGCTAAACAATCGACTGTACACTAGATCTGACTCTAACACTTGTGGTCGTACATTTCTACCCTTTCTCTAAAAAAAATCCAAACTAAAAACATAATTTCTGTTTGTCAGATTGACCTTCAGACGTTCCTCACGCTGACTGATCAGGACCTGAAAGAGCTCGGCATCACTACATTCGGAGCACGCAGGAAAATGCTGCTGGCCATCTCAGGTCAGTTTCCTCCCATACAAACAAAATAAGGCTGTCACAATATTAATAACATCAGTAATGTTTCACAATTCTCAGTATGTTCCCTCCACAAATATTTTAGAATAAATTAATAGATGTTTTTTAAAAAATCCCATTTTAAAAACATTCATCCAGTCAAAAAAAAATGGTGCTAAACAAATAAAAATGAATTATTCAAGCATTACACATTGCTCTTAAGCCACAGATATCATCAAATAGAATCACTATACTCATTACCACCTGTGTAATAGCAGACACACGGCTATTGTTACATTTCTTTAAGGAAGGTAAACATCAACCAACAAAGCAATTGACTGTAATAACAGATGGACAACATGCCATGCAAGACTTTCCCTTCTAATAGCTTGGAGTAATTTGGACAGCTGCATGGTTTTGGGATTACGATTATGATTTATGGAGGTGTCAGAAACGCAATTAGATTTGGCTTTCCACTTACATAACCGGCCAGGGTTGACCGACTGTCCGCATCCCCAGCGTGACGCCGAGTGGAAGTGACAAGTTGGCCATTAAACATCTAGAACATCTGTGACATATTTTGGACCACCCACTGCTCGATAACCATAATGAGTTCCTGCAGTCTGGCAAGGATATGTGCTAAAAAACGAAAACATTGTTCCTGTTTTATCAGCCCCCGTGGTTGGAGTATAAAGCACAATGCCTGAGGTTGAGGTAACCCATTCATTGTTGTTAAATTATGGTGCGATGGGAAGACAAAATGTGGAAGTACAAGGAGGAGGAATGAACACAGATCTGTGTTTATTTCTTTGACTGACCTCACACACCGAAACGCAATCGTGCTGTATTCTTGGCTGATGCAAGCTGGTCCCAGTGAGAGAAATGTCCTCTTTCGCTTTTGTCCACTACAGTTAAAAAAGGCAGCATTGGCATCGTCAAGTGCACCAAGGAAAATGAGATCCATCATTTATGTACTGTATACACTCACCAGTCACTTTATTAGGTACACCTGTCCAACTGCTCGTTAACGCAAATCTCTAATCAGCCAATCACATGGCAGCAACCCAATACATTTAGACATGTAGACATGGCCAAGACAATCTGCTTCAGATCAAACTGAGCATCAGAATAGGGAAGAAAGGTGATTAAAGTGACTTTGTGTGGCATGGTTGTTGGTGCCAGACGGTCTGGCATCAACTGGGATTCTCATGCACAACCATCTTTACAGAGAATGGTCTGAAAGAGAGAAAACATCCAGTTTTGTGGGCGCAGAGGTCAGAGGAAAATGGCAAGACTGGTTCGAGCTGATAGAAAGGCAACAGTAACTCAAATAACCAACTGAGGTATGCAGAAGAGCATCTCTGAACGCACAACACGTTGAAACTTGAGGCAGATGGGCTAGCGCAGCAGAAGACCACACCGGGTGCCAGTCCTGTCTGCTAAGAACAGGAAACTGAGGCTACAATTCACACAGGCTCAACAAAAATGGACAATAGAAGATTGGAAAAATGTTGCCTGGTCTAATGAGCAGTCATGGCAAAGATTAAAGAAATCAGTTATTAGAAATGAGTTACTCACTATTATGGTTAAAATTATTATGGCTAGAAACGTGTTGACAAAATCTTTGCGTTAAACAGAATTTATTAACCAAGACACCATTTATTCAAAAAGTTGTCAACGTTTCATGGTGGTTGGCAAATAAAGGATGACGTCACTTAAATGAAGGCACATCCGGGCCTGCCGTAAACAAACTTTTGACTCTGCCCCCTTGTCAAACCAGGGCCACAAAGTGAAACGCACAGAAACGTGAAGTGCAAAGTGAAAACAACATCACAAAATGAAGCATTGCAATTGACCGTTCAAGATTTGTAAAGGCAATGCTATAAAAAAAATGTTTTGCAAATATACATATAGTTTTTTTATTGCAAATATTTATTTAATTTTTTTTTTGCACTGCTTGATTTTAATTTGCAGTTCTTTGTTTGCTTATTTTTATTTTTCAAAACCTAAGTTTTCCCTTTGCAGTTCTTTATTATTGTAAGCAAAATTTATTTTATATATTATTTTATTTCTCAAAAATTAATTCTTGCTTTGAGATTTTTGGAGATTTGCATTTATTTTTGCTCAATACTTTATTTTTTGTTTCCAAAACTTTTTTATTTAGCAAGTATATATGGCCCAAAATTTACTCCATAGTAATTCCTTCATTTAAAAATTTGGTATGTCCATGTGTTACAGTGTATAATAGGGCCCTTTATGTTAATGTTCATTACAGCGCAAAAGAAAAGTCACTTCTTCAGCTCATCATGTCTTTCTCATTCATATATACAGTGTAAACAATGAATATTCAAGCGCTTCTCTTGTTTTGACAGAGCTGAACAAGAACCGAAGGAAACTCTTTGAGCCGCCCAACATCCGTTCTTCATTCCTAGACGGAGGCGCCAGTGGTCGACTGCCACGCCAGTTCCACACAGACATTGCCAGTGTGAGCGGGCGCTGGTGAGCCCATGCAAATGCAACTGCCCAAATCCCCCATACCGAACTCCAACCTGACATATAATACTGGACCAAAAACCTGGACCTTCTGAAACTGTGCCAAATAAACAAAGTCCATGGAGCGAAGGTTAAGGGTCGAAGAACGGTGTTAAATATTATATGCAGTATGGTACATTACGCAATATGGTACTCGTATAACAATGAAGGAAACGTTATGAAGGATCATTGGAGCTCCAGCACTGTGCTTGCATATGGAGCAGGCGGACTTTTATTTATATGCTCGTCTTAGGCTTCATCGTACTAAATCTTTGCACTTTAAATATTTGCTAAATGCTTTATCCATGAACAGATTCGCCTGACTAGACATTCATGGATGCTACTTAAAGCACTTAAATGGATATCAAGCCAAAGTGTTCCATGCAAATTATGAAATATTATCTCATGCCACAGCCACAACACAAGAGAAATCAGCAGCATCAGTCAGAGGACTCAGCATATTTATTTAGACACAAATGAAATGAGTGTACGTCTATCCCTCAAAGGCTTATTTTCATTCAGGTCATGCTAAACCATCCACCCTGATTATATATTGTATATAAATTATTTCTGACCCTATAAATGGCTGACTCTTGGTTCATCATCAAAAAATGAAAATTCTGTCAGCATTCGCTGTATGACTTCTGATCTTTTTTTGAAACATTACAGAAGATATTTAAGGTCATTTCCCCCCTTATTTACGCTATTAAACCCTCTGATGACTTCCAACCAGAATTTGAGCAAGCATGGGAAGCAGGCACACTAACAAGGTCACTAGACAACAGCCTCTAGCATCCGTTGCTAGTGCCAGCTCTCTTTAAGGCCAGGGGAATAAAATTTATCCACACAAATCTTACTAAAAGGCATTTATTGCACTTATTCAAACCTCACTCTCATCCGGGTCACGGCACCAATTTTACTCCATAATTTGTATAATTTTTCTCCAACACATCTGCTCATAAGCAAGATGAGGTTCGTCCAAACAACTCTTTATACCTAGCCTCTGTTACCTTAAGTGCCCTAAATCTCACTCCCTTCAGTGTCATAGCACCAAAGTAATTCTACTCGAGATTGACATATGAGATTTGAAAAAATGCCCAGTATGAGAGGGTTATGTGCTAACAAGGATGCTAAAACTGAATGAACTAAAACTTTTAGCATCAGTTAGTGTCCGTCTTGAGGCCAGACAACTAAGGTGTACCTCCTATTATTCGGATAATGGATTATTCACTGCTTTAAACCTTGCTCCAATCTTAGACATGGGACTAATGTAACCCCAGTTGGTTTTATCACTACTTTAACTAAACTTGCATTAGCAGTACTA
This sequence comes from Danio rerio, assembly GCF_052040795.2. Classification (NCBI taxonomy): domain Eukaryota; kingdom Metazoa; phylum Chordata; class Actinopteri; order Cypriniformes; family Danionidae; genus Danio; species Danio rerio. Next base: position 8,031,827 of record NC_141032.1, read on the forward strand.
GAGGCAGATGCACTAATGAGGATACTTTACTATAAGTCAAAAGAGATTCTTTTGAAGCCAGGAAAAACATTATTTTCACAAATTTCATCTAATTTGTCCTCTGTTATACCAAAGTCACTTGGTGGCCATCTTTGAAACTCCTCTCGGGCAGTATGCTCGAGCATTCCGTTTGAATCTGTGGGGAAACATCAAATTCTCTAAAACATGTTACATGTTTGGAATCACCAATAAAATTAAACATAAGTTTAGTTTCTAAATGTTCAAATCAAACAAAATCAACATTTTTTTCCAAGATGCCCAAGCTAATGCGCACTTGAAGGGAACGAGATCATCATGACACTAACCTCATTTATGGCCATTTTACACATTAGAATCCTCTGAATAATGCCTCGCCCAATCGAGCTGATCTTCAGAAGTAATTCACAAGTTGGACTTTAGTGCAAATCTCCTCCCAAAATGTCAGCAACTCTTTGTTTTTAAGTTGCTGAAGTAGTTGCATCATTTACCAGTGAAGATTTCACACTTTGTGGATATATTTCTCATGTCTGTGAAGCAAGTATTTAAAACTATTCAGAATCTATTCGTAAAAATGCACATCAGGTCCGAGCTTCTCCCCCGAAGAAACCTCAGTCAATAGTGATAGCTGATTGGCTCTTGTATTAGAAGGTGGGGCTTCGTTCACCATATTGACTGTTACATCTTCACTCATTCAAAACTATACGAGTGACATGTCTTGTGTATTCTGTAGTCTTTGGTTATACTGACTGCCCCAAACTCAGTCCAATTAAAATAGTAAAACACGAAACAATTATTTAAAGTTGTTGACTTTAACATCATATTTTAATTATTATTGGAATATTATGACTTATTATCTGTTATGAGTTCTTGGCTCAAATTGCTCATTTTACCACAGAGTCCAAAATAACTTGAAGTAATCTGAATAGAGTACACTCTTAGGGCTGGTTTGCAGCAGGAAGGGCATCCCTCAGTAAAGCATATGCTGGAGTAATAGGTGGTTCATTTCACCATGGCGATCCCTGATAAAGCAGGGGCTAGGGGTAAGGAAAGTGAGTAATATGAATAGTTGGATTCAACAATGCATATCACAGCCCGCAAATGGTCTGTCTATAACAGATCGTTAGTTATTGTTAAAATTATGTTTTTTACCATTGAAACCTGACTGCTGCACTCTACGGGCTTCAAATCAACATAATCCCTTAATTGTGTGGACAAAATATCTTGTTTCATGTCAAAGAAGTCATGCAGAATTTTCATTTTTGCATTAACCATCTCTTTAGCTGTAGCTTTTAGCCTGACCTGTCAGTAGTAGCTCTCTCAATAGAGCCTCAGTTTAGCCACTGACAGAAGTGCAAATTACAGCAGCTCCGTTTCAACCACCTTCCTGAATGCCACAGACCACAAGTCCTCACTGACCACACTCCCAATAATCAAGGCTTTTGGTGAAGCCTTGAAATTCCTCTAAAAACCTGATCATAGCTTAATCCACAGCTTTTCTCCTGCTTAAAAGCCTATGGCGTCTCTTAAGCTTCAGGTTTTGAAAGTGGTTCGTTTACCTCTCTTAAGCTTTATTCGTATTCTTCAGCCATTTCCAAGGGAAGTATTTCAGTTCCGTCTATATCTGAAGCTGTGAATGTTACTCTGAAGGATTGAAACCACCAAGTGCCTTTTGTCTTGCACTGACAACTTTTCCAAAGGAAATCAAAGACTATCAATCTCTCCAAGGTACAAATGTTTTACTAGGAAGTACCACTTTACAGAGTAATCTCGCAGTGCATTGCTTTTATCTTTACATGTATGGTATACATTTAGTATTTCCATTTGTACCTCATATGTGATGGAGGTACTATTTAAGTTTGTATTGTTTGTATTGTCGTATTATGATTGTTTATATGCTTTTTTAAAGTAGTTTGCTTTGATCATTTGTACGTAGAGTTGTCACGATACTGGAGTTCGGTACCAATTGATACTGAAATTTTTACGTTCATGAGCGCTGTTGAGCGCGTTCTTAAACACCGCTGATTTGCCATTGGGTTCACGTGCTCAACAGAAACTTATCGTTGTTTGCTGAGTGTAATCACAAATACAGGGACACTAGAATGTTTCAAATTCATATCGATCAGCTGGTTTGTCTATAAGCTGACATACAAGCAATCCGCTGATGAATCGCGGCTTTAAAACACTCCAGTGTCCCTGTATCTGGTTTAACTCCGTTTACATTGGTGAACTGATGACCTTCATAGCCAATCACAGTCATTTCTGTTGAGCACATGAACCCAATGGCAAATCAATGATGTTTAAGAATGCGCTCAAATGTTAGCGAGAAATTAACGGTTTTAAAACTTCAGTATCGATTGGTACCGAATTCCAGTATCGAGCAACCCTATTGTACACACAGCAGCAATCAATCTGTGTAATGGTTTGTCCTTTTTGATTCAATTTAGACAAATGAATGAAGCAATAGCTCTGTGTTGCCTAAAAAATATATATATATTAATAGTAATAATAAAAATGCAACAGACTATGCAAAGAATCGCTTTGCCATTTTAGGTTGAAAGGTTTCAGTTCAAGCACATACGCTTTTGTATGTTGTTTTTTCAATCTAAGTTTATAGACTTTTTCATTAAATTGCTACTTTGATATATCTTAGATTAGTGCCTTTTATATGCATCAGATGCTGTTTTAGTGAGAGATCAATTGTAATTCATTTGTAGAATTGTTTTGTTCTCTCCCTAATGCCGAGTTCAGACTGTGTGATTTTCAAATGTAGCCACGTCACAGATGCTTTCATGCTGTGTCCACACCAGATTGTGCAAAAAAATGCGATATTCGTGCATAAATAAATGCGTGGTCATTTTGAGTTTACTCGCTTCATTCGCGCATTAAATTCACTTCACAATCGATGCAGATTTGCGTCCTGGGCAGTGCTTCTGTCTGCCCCGTGATTCTAGCTTTATTACTAAGAGGCTAAAGTGGATTTTATTGAGATGGTAGTTGAGTTCATGTGCTTTAAGAAGGCTAAAAAAAATCGCGTTGATTCATTTGGAGCCATGTCTGAGTCCACTAGATCCATTCAGAGGTGTATCCAGCTCTGAGAGCTTCTCCAGAAAATATACCTTGATGATGAAGGCTTTCAGCAGTGCTTCCGATTGAGCTGAGTTTAATTCGATGACCTGTAGTCTGGTGTCGGCAAGAAGATTTGCCCCCCCGGCACCAACAATAGGCGCTACGTCATAACCATGCCCCTACAAGAGCAAACTCCTAATTGCAAGAATATCCGTTGAAGTTAAGATTTTGCAACTTGAGCGATTTAAGCAAGTCAATCACGAAAAATGCTCAACTTGCATCAAAGTCATTCGCGCGAATCACCTCATTCGAATGCATCATGCCCCAGGATGTCTATTCACGTCTTTGCATTGACTTAACATATAAATTACTCACGCTTGATGCTTCATTCACGTCTGGTGTGAACGCAGCATCACACTGCATGACTTACTTGGTAGCATTGAGTTGCTGCGGTGTATATATCCTGCAACATGGATCGGCTACAGGGGTTTTTCGCACTGCATGACTTTACAATAGGAACAATCGACAACAATTTTGTCTCGGCCCGCAAACTATGTCTCATATTTTATTTTTAATCAGAACCCATTTCACATGGAATGATTTGAATCGCTGACAGCTCCGGGTATTAAGCATGCAATATATCTGAAGGGTGTCTGTGACTTATTGGCAGTTCTTTGAGATTGCATCTTTGATAGTTCACATTGTGTGATTGTTACTCACATAAACGAGCACTAATTTGTCTGTGATTTTAGGCATTTGTTTGCGATTACTTAAAACCTGACGGTGAGTCAAAAGTCGGGGCTAAAATCATGCATTCTGAACTCGGCATAAGAGGGAAAAAGTAAGGGACGAATGGAGTCTTAATATTCTGACATGGCCTTTCGCATGGCCAGCACGCATCTTTGAGTATCTTTGGCCAAAGTCAAATGCGTAACCTCAGGGTTATGAGGTTACATACGTCATATGCACAAATGTACAGAGCGAGTAAAATAAAAAACGGGATATTAAAGCACATTAACCAGTATTGTTCTTCCAAATGTACGCTAGTTGGCCAGTGCCTTGGGAATGACTTTTGAGATCTGTGAGCTTGGCGCAGATTTTGTAATATACTACATTGTAATGTTCTATAATGATCCATTTGTATAATTGCCATAAATGTGGTATCGCTGAATGTTCTTTATAAGTTGAAGGTGTTATGAAAGAATAAAGCATTTCCATCTTATGTATTCCACTAGTGCTTTTGATGATTACTTCTTCACACAGTACTTCTGACATGTAACTAAGACATGGATTTGCAACACAATCGAACGGTCATGTTTGTAAGTTGCAAGATGTTAGCATCCACAGGTTTGTAGGCGATGTGTAATCCTCATAAAGGCATGTCTATCATTTTGTTGTGCAACTAATCAAGTGTCTGAATTAGTCAAGGATGGACATTACTTTTAAAATATTTCCATATTTAGGCTTAATAGTATGACACTTATCTGCACTTATGCTTAATGCGTATAAAGTCATTTCGAATAAACTAATATTTGACAATATTTCCGAGCTTGCTTATATTAAGCTTTATTTACCATAACATTATGCATTCTACCTTTTGTTTGATAATAAAATTTTAAAAATGTTTAAAGTACTTATCAAAGAGCATCTGTACACAATTATGAAATAAAAACAAAAGCAGGCTGCCTTATCCAGAACCAACGCCATCTCACAACAATTCGTAACTTTGATTTAGAGGCTAATTTGTATGAATTCATACAATCTCAATCATACAATTTAGTACGATTTGCCCATCCCCCAATGATGACTGGGTTCTGGGGTGGGGTTTAGTGCCAAGCCTCATTTTTCTAAATCGTATATTTTCATAAGACTACACTCATACAAATTAGTACGAATTAACTACTAATGTTAACGAATGTTTTTGCAGCATAAAGCCTGTCTTATCCGCTTGTTAAGTCGTGACGTATCGGTGACGTTTGTAAAACTGTTTCCGGGTCCAAGCCACTACTCATTTAAATTGAGAAAATATTCGTTTTTGACCACTTCTTAGTCCTATCACACTTTGAAATCATGGTGTACACAACAGTCTCTGGACTTACTGCATCACAAACCCCAAAATTTTACCAATTTCTAAAAAATTCATCACTTTCTAGACCATCGAATACTAGGCAATCAGGATTTTCAAAAGTATTACATCGCTTTGTAAATGTTTATTACTACCATTTGATGAGTCTCCCCATTCAGTCTGATAGAGCACGCGAAACGGCTTCCAGGTCCAAGCGATGTCACACTTAACAAGCGGATACAACGCCACTCCATAACTGGTGCCGTCTTGTGACTAAGGGTTAGTGTATGCTTCATTAGGTCCATTCAGCCGCTGTGTCAGGCTGTCGATAAGCCTGTCTGGCTTTATTCAGTTTATACATTTTTAACTTCTTTCTAGGGACAACGGATGAAAAATGGCCTTTTGGCTAATTCTAGTGCATTAATGTACACTGTTCCTGCCAAACAAACAAATAATAAAATAAACTGTGCTCAAAACCACCTAGATGTACTTTATCCCTTACTTATACTAGGCCCACACCGAATTTGCATGCACAGATTTCTACCCCTCATTGAGTCTACTAAATTTTGTAAATGTATATTTATTAATTTAAAAAAATTAATTAATAATATTATTGACTAATATGAAAATGTTCATATTATTTATTTGCAATACATTTTTGTAAAGTAATATTCCTTATAATCCTTTTTTAGATATAGTTTATGAGAGACTTGCTTTGTTACCAAATAGGTGGATCTAATTGGATTTGCATTGTAAACATTAAATAAAAAGCTAAAAAAAAAAGTATTATTTTTTATTTTATATGTTAAGTTTTTGTTGTGATACTCCCATAATCATTCTGCATACATTTTTTCAAAATTCTGTCTGATTCTACTTATACCACAAGGTGGTTGAATGATTCTTATTGGCTATTGAACATTCTAAATGGCTTATGGAAATGCAGAGATAAATTAGTTCCAGACCATATTACAGTTTCATTTCACTACGCCAAATGATTTTACAGCGTACAACAGTCAAAAACCACATAAAAAAAAATAACAAAAGGCTTTGGATGAGATGCATAAGAAAGTTGTTTTTGTCAAGATTTTAAATTCAGCATGAACGAGATGTTTATTACGGAATATAATATAATAATAAGAGACAGGGTTTTCTTATGGCGCTTCTTTTCTCATCTTTTCACTCACAGCAAACGCTTGGAGAGCCTAAACATTTGGTTCAAACCATCCACCTGATGTCCTCAGAGAAGGACAGCCAATCCAGAGTAGAAGCAAACGGTCAGATTTGGATTAAAAAATTACCAACTGCTTTTTTTTTTTTTTTTTAACTGATTAATTGTGATTAAAAAATATGCTCTTGTAAAAAAAAATACAAAAAAAAACATTGAAAATCTTCATTTCACACAGATTTTAACTTCTGAAACATGTTTTTATAGTAAAGTGACATTTCATATATCAAAAGAGTAATCGAATTTTGACTTCTCAATTGACAATGCCTTCAAAACAGTATTAAATGTACAGAGCGAGTAAACTCTATTAAAAACTACTAACTCTACTAAAAACTATTAACTGCTCAGCACCAAGCCCAAATCTACCCATTTTATCAATTTCATTGTTTCTAAAGCAAGTTCCAGTTAGGTAATATGCAAATAGCTGTATTCTTTACATCAACTATACATTTATAGCAGTTTTGTAAAGCTTAAATGCAAACTGGCTTGTAGGTAAATAGTTGAGCAATTTCAAACATGTATTCATTTAATGTACTGTGCAAAAGCAAAGAAAAAGGATCCAAAGTTCAGCCTACGTAGACTGCTGTGTCACTTACTGCGTGAAGAGCAGAAAAAATGATCTAAGTATTAAAAAATGTGTCCCTGCAATGGCCTAATGGGCTTCCGCATTACATAATGAATAATTTTCCTCGTTAGTGCAGGAACATCTATAAATGTCTGACGAAAGACCATGAAGTGACGGTAGAGAGGAAAAGGACTAGCAAGTGTGTTTCGAGATGAACCGCACCCAGTCAGACCAAAGCTTATGAGGATTATACTTATTACAGTATGGCACAAATATGTCAGTGATCTCAGTGAAAATCCTTTGCTTAAACACACACATACACAAAGAGGGGGACTTTGGAGAAATGGATGTTCTTTTTATCTGTCTTTAAAAGCATATATGACTCCGCAAGGAACAGAACAAAGAAATATAGTCTGAAAAGTGGGTGTAGTTGTTTTGATATTATGCTAGATGGTGTTTTTTCTGGATTATCTATGCTCGTACTGCAAGTCAGGCCTGGATTGGAAACGGAACAGTACAGCTTGTGGGGGGAAAAATATGCTCATTTTCCTCTGGCAACGCTCGCATTCCAGGATTTGAAACACGCCACATTGTCTGGACTGTGGATACGATGTGAAGAGAGTGTCCAAGGGTTATTGGGAGGATCACATGCGTTTCCTTCACCACAACAGATCTCAATCGCTCAGGAATTAACTCAGCAACGTCCACATGTCTCTTTGTAAATGGATGTGAACATTATTTATTCATTTAGACAGAATGTGTGTATTCACATTAAGCTGTACCAATTTTTTCTGCCATTTGATCATCATACAATGTGGTCAACTACGTTCTTATTGGGTTCTGTTAAAGAACGGTGGAGTCTATAAAATTTGATATCTTTTCCGTTCGATCAGATTATTAGCACCAGTATTTGTGCTCTGCTACTGATACTTAAATGTATTTGCAGACTGTCTTTCAACTGTGTTTGCAAATTGAAATAATATTTAACAGAAAAATAAATACCAGAAAAAACTGAGAATTTGTGTTAATATTATTCTCATTTTTAACTTTCCAAATATTAAAAAACAATTCTGATTAAATATTGCAGTAAGTTAATATCTTTACAGTCACTTCGTTTTAGCAGTAAGAAGCTACTATACAGAATACTGAGCTGAAGCTTGACTACAAAATAAAAAAAAAAATAAAAAAAATCACAAATCAATACGAAATATCTTTAAAAAAAAAAATTTGATATTAGATATTTTCCCCAAAATCGCACAGCCCTAATAAATAAATAAATAAATAAATAAATTAAAAAAAAAAAAAAAAATATATATATATATATATATATATATATATATATATATATATATATATATATATATATATATATATATATATATATATATATATATATTTTTTTTTTTTTTTTTTTTTTGGCTTGGATTATTATTATAACAACAACACAAGGATGTCAAATGTTAGAATATATGGAGGTGTTATTAATAGAATTTTTTTTTTTTGACCAATTGTTTTTTTTTCAAATTGTTTTTATATTTTAATTCAATTCAATGTTTTATTTTAATTTTTTATTTTGCTGAGAACATCTAATGGGAAAAAATGTATTGTCATATCACAGACTAGATCTTTTACATTTAATAATTACTGCAGTACAGGTTTATGTTATTTATATGATTATTAATTCACAAGATGGTTATTGTATAATAATAGTAATAATAATAATAATAATAATAATAATAATAATAAACAACGAAATTCAAACAACTAAGAAAAACATTCTTACATAAAATATGGAAAGCACTTATATGCAAATTTTCTAAAGTTTTAATGAGGAGTTGTGATATTTTGATCTTTAAAAAAATAGTTTTTATATATTTTGTGTAAATATATGACTGCTTTTTTGTTCTCCAAAAGGGGGCGCTAATGCATGAACAACGGATCTGTATTTGTTGCATTTTTTATCTGCCAATACGTTCTCTTTTTTTGTAGGTTAATATCAGAAAATGACATTTATGACAATGGATTTACTCAGTTTACATTTCAATGACATTAGCATTAACAATGACAGAAAATGAGCAATTAGCCATCATACTGTTATGAGTTTATTTCTCCAGTCCAAAATATTTAATTAAGACACTTAAATATCTTACAAGAACTGTCAAACGTTTTAACATTCACACATGATTGGTTTCAAACATCATTTGGTCAATATTAACATGTAATACTACCTTTAGTAGAAAAGTTCATTTGTTCATAAGATCTGTGCAACAAAGTAAATAATATCGATAATAGCTGATGAATGTGGATGAGGTCCAAACAACACTGGTCCCTGTTGAATTTAGTTTTATGAAACGCATTTCATGTGCAGCATTTATCACATTTATGACTCAATTTTTGTTTTATATTCACAATTTTTGTTGTCTTGTCCTTGACTAATGCTGATTTAATTTAAAATATATACAATGTAGAAATCTAAAATGCATTGTCCAAGAGAATCACAGTGAGGTTTCAATACTATTTTGACCACAGAACTAGAAAATCTCAGAAATCTGATCACCATATTGTGAAAATTAACATGCACAATATATTGCAATCATGGCCACTTCAAAATACTATGAATAAATATTTATATAGTAAACTATTATGCTTTAAGAATATTTAGATTAATTAAAAGTGGTTGTTCATCATTTATGACCTCTCCTACCGTACATAAAAGTCAAAAGTACATTCATCTTACCCCACTCATTTAAACATAATTTATCATATCATATCATTTATCACTCAATTATCATACCCCTTTCACTATAAACACAAGCTGTTAATCAGGTCTTTCAAGAAGACTTTTTGCATTACCACAATCCTCATTTAAGCGTTTAAATATCTGTACTGGAAAATCAAATCAACAAATCAGTATAAAATGCTTGTTTGTAGTGTGCCGATGTGATTTGCCTCTGTTTTGCATTCTGAGTGTGCTCCTCTTATTTACATTCAGAAGCCCAAGTGCATCTCTTAACCTCAAACCGGCATTTGTGTAACAGATGTAAACATCAACAGAGAAGCGGACTGAAACACTTCACCTCGTCTGACACTGACCTTTACGAAGACAAGTTGAGGCCATCTGATCTCTTTATATGATGCACAATCACTGTGGAATAGGTTCCATTGTATAACAGCTGCCAAACTGCTGTTCTCATTAGATACCTGACAAAACAGACAGAATACTACTGTAGATTATGGAAAATCAACTGCAATTGGCCTACCGCATTTATACATTAAGTAAATATAAATACCCTAAGTTCCATATAACAGCCATCTTTGTTTTGAATCCCCCTTCCGCCCCTACTCCTCCTCCTTTCCTAGATGGGTGCCCCAGTGGTTAGCACTGTTGTCTCACAGCAAGAGTGTCACTGGTTCTAGTCCTTACCAAACCAGCTGACGTTTCTGTGCAGAGTTTACACATTCTCCCTGTGCTCACGTGGGTTTCCCCTGGGTTTCCTCCCACAGTCCAAAAACATGCAACTTAAGTTAATTGATTATTCAACATCTGCACCATAGACATGCTCCTAGTAAGTAATTATCTCTTAAGAGCAATCACTATCTGTTCATTAGCTACTACAGCAGGGGAGTTCTCGAGATCTACCTGAGCTCAAACTCCCCTCTCGCCTTGCAAACCGTAGGAGCCCCAGGCTCAAGGATCATATGAGCTCAGGGCTCTTTCCAGGGACAGCATGCCAAACAAGCTATATAATTATCATCGGCTAAGTGAACTCTTGATTTAAAGTAAAACCACTTGCTTAGTGCTCTCGCCTCACAGCAAGAAGGTTGCCGGTTCGAACCCTGGCTGGGTCAGTTGGCATTTCTGTGTGGAGTTCGCAAGTTCTCCCCGTGTTGGCATTGGTTTCCCCCACTTTCCAGAGACAAGCGATATGGGTAAATTGAATAAACTAAATTGAGTGTATGTGTTTTAATGTGAGTGTATGGGTGTTTCCCAGTACTGGGTTGCAGCTGAAAGGGAATAGTTAGAGGTTTATTCCGCTGTGGTAACCCCTGATAAATAAAGAGACTAAGCCAATGGAAATCTAATGATTGAATTAAGTTTAGCTTTATATTTTTAGTCAGTTGGGTTGATCCAAGTTGAGATGACAAGAAAAGTTCATTTTTTTCCAACTAAAAAAATGTAAGGCATCAAAAAAATTCCTTATGAAGTAGGGTTTGGCTGACATTTTAATAGAATTGCACATAACTGAACGTCAGGTCAGAAACATCCATATCCTACAGCACTGCAGCACAGATTACCATTACAGCTCTGCCTCATAATCACTGCCCTTCATCATAGTCACTGTGAGTATGTGCACACACCTCATCTGAACCTCTCTGATCCCTCGTACACGGCTGTAATACATCCAGGCCGTGTGGTTACTCTATCAGGTTCAGTCTCTCCATGTGGTTTCTTCATTCCTCCGCATAATAAAGCCTTGCCATCTGCCATCCTCCCCTCACATTTGGCATTAGATGAAGATACAGCATTGTGTACGCTACAAGAAACAAAAGGAGCCTTACAATGTAACCAGTATTATTGAAATGATTGTGGATCATTCTTACAGCGTGTCATTTACGAATAAACTTATTAATAGGGATGTGTAGTAAGGTGGTCTTCTGATGCTTGCGATGTAAATTGTAACGATATAGTATATACACAATTCAAATAGTATGGGGAGGTTGAATGATTAATTCTGATTGGCTGATGACGTTGTTTGAGGCAGGTCATCACTAAATTACACTTCCATATCACTACAACCCATACACAAATCTGATACATGGAAATACAAGTTCATATTTAGATTTCACACATATTACATTTGTAATATGGATGTCAAATTTTGGAAATATTTTCAGTTTCACAGCAAGGAAATTTTGACAGTATTTGCTATTTTCTTCTAAAAGTCTTATTTTTTTATTTGATATATTTTATTAAGAATAAAAGTAGTTTTTTTATAAAAAAAAAAAACATTAAGGCCAATATTATTAACCCTCTTAAGCAATATTATTTATTTTCGATTGTCTACTGAACATCATTATACAATGACTTGCCTAATCACCCTAACCTGCCTGATTAACCTAGTTAAGCCTTTAAATGTTACTTTAAGCTGAATACTAGCGTTCTGAAAAATATCTAGTGAAATATTATTTACTGTCATCACGGCAAAGACAAAAATAAATCATTTATTAGTAATGAGTTATTAAAACTATTATGTTTAGAAATGTGTTGAAAAAAATCTTCTTTCTGTTAAACAGAAAACAGAAATTGGGACCACTTGGAAAACAACATCATTCTGAGCGGCGTCTTGAGATGTGGTAACCATTAAGCTGGTCTGTTGAATTATTAAAAAATAATGCATACTGCACACCCGTGGTATAACGTCATCATCTCAAGTGTACATTATTTTTCTGATAATTCAATTTCCCGTTATGCCTTACGTAAATAGTAGTTGTCACTCTATATAACATGGTTAGTATAATACATTTATTTAAATGCTTTATCATATAGTAAATCTACACTAGTCACCTGTACAATATGAAAGCGGTCAAGTTTAGCAACGCAATCTCACAACAATTCGTACCTTTTTACTTTAGTGGCCAATTCGTATGAATTCGTACAATCTAATTTGTACATTTTTAGTACCATTTGCTCATCACCCAATGACAGTTGGGGTTAGAGGTGGGGTTGGGAGCCACGCCTTCTTTTTAAAATTGTACATTTTCGTACGACTGAATAAGCCACTAAACAGACAAATCGTAAAATACTTACGTTTTCTCGTGAGGTCAGGCTGAGTTTGGTGACTATGGATATCTTAGCCTCTGTGACCATAGATTTTCCAGAGATTTTTGATCAGGTTTAAATCATGACATTTTAAAGGTTTAAATCAGCTGTCATTTCATTATTTCTCTGATTTCAGCTTTAAGAAACTGCTTTACCTGTTTGGCTGTGTGATGGATGTAATGTTCATTGATTAAATATTCCTAAAGGAGTTTCTGATAAACATTATCATTAACTCTGCCATGCAGCTGTTTTTAAACGAGTTTGTAATGTAATTAACCTGTTTTCATGTTTTTTTTTCCAACAAACCTATTCGTGGCTAAATTAAAGTACTCCAATAGATAGGCGGCATTGATTAAACAACTAGAATAACATGCATACAGTTGAAGTCAGAATTATTAGCCCCTCTAAATTATTAGCCCACGTTTACTTTTTTCCCCAATTTCTGTTTAACGGAGAGATTTTTTTCAACACATTTCTAAGCATAATAGTTTTAACAATTCATTTCTAAGAACTGATTTATGTTATCTTTGCCATGATGACAGTACATAATATTTTACTTTATATTTTTCAAGACACTTCTATACAGCTTAAAGTGACATTTAAAGGCTTAACTTGGTTAATTAAGTTAACCAAGGTTAGGGTAATTAAGCAAGTTATTGTATAACAATTGTTTGTTCCATAAACTATCTAAAAAAATATATCGCTTAAAAGGGATAAAATTTACCTTAAAATGTGTTTCAAGAGTTCCCACTTAGATATGCTTGGCACTTATAGCAGGTTTGGCATGCTGTCCCGGGAGAGAACCCTGAGCTCGGAGATATTTGAGCCCAGGGCTCCCGCTCGGTCTAGAAGCATATCAGGAGAACCGAGATCAGGTAGGTCTCGATCGCTCCCCCTTTAGAAGGGGAGAAAAAGGAGGAGATGGGGTGGAAGGGGGGATTCTTCCAAACGAAGAGTGCAAAAAGGAGAAAATGATCCATTTATATTAAAGCTAGGATCATTCTGATTGGATTATTACTGATTACGGATGAGTGGCCAGCGGTGCACAATCATATCACGTGCTCCTCTAGAAATTAGTTTGTGAAACTTCACTTAAAAATTAAAAACAGTTTTTATTCTAACCGAAACAAATAAAACTCTCCAGAAGAAAAAATATTATCATACATACCATACTGTGAAAATTTCCTTGCCCTGTTAAACATCATTTGGAAAATATTTAAATAAGAAAAAAAAAAACAAAGCGGGGGGACTAATAATTCTGACTTCAACTGTATATACCTGAAACAGAAATATTTTAAATAAAGTTCCCTCTACACAAAAAAAAGCCACTTGAGCCTGAGAAAATCATCTCATCTCAAGCGTGCACTATTTTTCTAATAAGTCATTGGCCCATTGTCAATTATTCCTTACATAGTTGTCAATCCATACATATTTGATTAAATATTCTAATATATTAATTATATTTATAATTATATTAATATTAATCAGAAATGTAGTTTTAATAGTGTAAAACACGACAGTCACCTGAACCAGATGAGAGTGAGCAATTTTGGTGACTGTATGGATTTCTTAGCCATTGTGACCTAGGAATTTCCAGTCTGTTTATTCAATCAGGTTCAAATCAAAACATAAACTGCCATTTCACTAACGTTAGTTCAATGATTTCAGCTTCAAGGAACTGCTTTACCTGTTTTGATATGTGATGGGTTCGTCTGAACGCAACGGATTTGTCGTATGTTCCCAAAGGAGCTTCTGCTAAACACTTTCATTAACTCTGCCATGCAGCTGTCTTCTAATTAGTTTGTAATGTAATTCACCTGTTTTCATGTTAGTTCTTCAACAAACCTATTCGCGGCTCGAAAGTGCTCCAGTAGATAGGCGTCATTGATTAAACAACTAAGAACATACATGTAGTAGTAAAAAAGAAATCTTTAAAATAAACTACAGTTCCCTCAACACACAAAAGCTACTCAAGCCCGCGAAAATCATCTCCACCATGAGAAGAGTTCGACGTGAGAAGAAGGGCGTGGAGGTCTATAATGAAAGGTAATTGACGCAATGCCAGCAGGTGTCACTCATAATTCACTATAATAAACGGTTAACGTTAATTTTGATGAAATTCGTTATATATGGAAAAGTCTTGACACTATTATTGAACGTTTATGTTGCTATGGGTGATTGCAAAGTGTGTTAGAAGCATTCGGCTTCATTATGAATAAAACCTCTGCTGTCAAATCAATCAACATGGATGTCGGTATTGGACCTGCGTGAAAAACTTAATCACAATTTACGTAAAATGGATTTAACACGAACACAAATACATTTGTTCATTTTACAAGTGAATATATTTACAATTTTTGTATATTTGGTGTATAAAAACACATTCAAGCTAATTATAATATATTTTATTACTTAAAAATATACATAAATGCACGAAAAGCGTTTCAAATAATTTTGTGATAATAAAATGTTGATAGCTGGTAGAAATAATTTTTCACCGGCCACTTTATTAGGTACACCTTACTAGGTTAGACCCTCTTTTGCCTTCAGAACTGCCTTATTTCTTTGTGGCATAAATTCAATAAGGTACTGGAAATATTCCTCAGAGATTTTGGTCTATATTGACATGATCGCATTACGCAGTTGCTGCAGGATTGTCAAGAAGGGTCTGGCTGCAGACATGATGCAGATGCAATCTGAGCTGCATCCAATTTAATGTGCTCACCAAACCCCACACCTAACGCTACCCCTCACAGTGACATCACTAGCTCCATTGAGTGCACTGCGTCTTACAATGCATCTCTGAGCGATGCAATCTCAGCTTGCATCATAAAGGCTGCATCCACATAATATTGGGAGTTGTCAGCTGCACATACAGGATGCAAATCTGCCGTTCCACCACATCCTAAAGGTGCTCTATTGGATTGAGCTCTGGTGACTGTGGAGGCCATTTCACTACAGTGAACTCATTGTCATGTTCAAGAAACCAGTCTGAGATGAAAGCGATGGACATGGTCAGCAACAATACTTGGGTAGGCTATGGTGTTGACATGATGCTAAATAGGTACTAATAGCCCCAAGGTGTGCCAATAAAATATCCCTCCACTCCATAATACCACAACCAGCAGCCTGAACCATTGCTACAAGGCAGTATGGGTCCATGCTTTAATGTTGTTGACACCAAATTCTGACCCTACCATCCGAATGTTGCAGCAGAAATTGAGACTCATCAAGCCTCAGTTTCCTGTTCTTAACTGATAGGAGAGGCACCCAGTGTGGTCTTCTGTTGCTGTAGCCCATACGCCTCAAGGTTGGATGTATTGTGCATTCAGAGATGCTCTTCTGCACACCTTGGTTGTAACAAATGGCTATTTGAGTTACTGTTGCCTTTCTATAATCTCGATCCAGTCTGGCCATTCTTCTCTGACATCAGCAGGGCATTTGCGCCCACAGAACTGCCACCCACTGGATATCTTCTCTTTTTAAGTCCAACTCTAGAGATGGTTGTGTGTGAAAAATCACAATAGATCAGCAGTTTCTGAAATACTCAGACCAGCTCGTTTGGAGCCAACAACCATGCCACATTCAAAGTAACACCTTTCTTCCTCATTCTGATGCTCGGTTTGCAGATCAACTTGACCATGTCTACATGGCTTAATTCATTGAGTTGCTGCCATGTGATTGGCTAATTAGAAATTTGCGTTAATGAGCAGTTGGACAGGTGTACCTAATAAAGAGGCCGGTTAGTGTATATCAAGACAGATAGATAGAAAATAACACATAAATCTCCCTAAATATATTTTTTTAATCGAATCATATTAAATGTTATTATATTTTCAAGAATTTGTAAAATCATGCTGACAAATGGCTAGAAACTAGTCGTTTTAAGGATTTTGTCGAAATATAAACCATTTAAAGAAACAATAAATTTGTATTTCCGGTTCTTTTAATATGTCATGACATGATTTGTGCTATTTTTTGCATTGCAAACTATTACACTTTATATTTGAGTGGATGTTTTCTAAAAAGCATTAAAAAAGCCTCAAAAACTCATCATTGTTGACCCTGATACATTTTCATATTTTTCAATATCAGCAGAGGCAGATTTGTCCAATGATTGAAGCTGGGTTGCATCGACTCTTCAGCTATGCTTAGCGAGCCTGAACTGCACTGTTTTATTAATCTTGTTGAACTACTAAAACATAATTGTATCAATAAATATCAATAAATTTAAATAAACCTATTGAGAATGGCCAAACAGAAGTGAAAAAAATGCATGTATCTGATGGTTAGAGGGGGATGGTTGTGTTATGGTTTTGGTCAGCGGCAAATGATGGGGGAGGATTTGACCAGCAGATTATTAATGGTTAGCATGGGTGGGGGGGACTGGATTATCTGCCCTCTCAGGGGTTGATGACGAATATCCTGTATCTCCAGACACTTTACATCACCACACACAGTTCTGGGTTCAGTCGGCAAGTTAAGATGTGCTTTCTTCTCTGTTTGATCCAAATGAAAAGCATCTATAGTGTGACTTTTCACCCATGTGAGCTTGCTTCATCTCAATGTGATGCTGCACAGTCTATTGAACTGTCTAGCCATGTGAATGATTTGTTTCAAGCTTTATAGGCAGAGGTACACTTGGAAGCATCTGTTAACCTCGTGCTTTGAGGGCAACAAAAAAAAAAGGCAGTACTTGTGAGGTAAAACCCCATATAGAAACTTGGCAATATTTGCAAATTATATACGGTTGAAGTCAAAGTTATTATCCCTCCTGTGATTTTTTTATTTTCTTACTTTTTCAAATATTTCCCAAAATTTGTTTAACAGATCAAGGTGTTTTTCACAGTATTTCTGATCATATTTTTTTCTTCTACATAATATTTGTTTTATTCTGTCTAGTATAAAAGCAGATTTTAATATTTAAAAAAACATTTTAAGGTCAAAATTATTAGCCCCCTTAAGCGATTTTATTTTTTGATAGTCTACAGAACAATCAATGACTTGCCTAATTTCCCTAACCTGCCTTATTAACCTAATTAAACCTTTAAATGTCACTTTAAGCTGAAGACTAGTACCTTAAAAATATCTAAAATATCATGTACTGCCATCATGCAATCAAGTTAATCGTGTTCTAACTTAATTTTATAAGTTATGTAAGCTGTTTTGCATTCATAAGTTAATTTGATTCAGCATAAAAATGTATGGCAACCAGATTTTTTTACACTGTATTGTAACGTACATTTGATGTTGATAAAAATGTATATTTTATTTTATTATAATATTTATTTCTCATTTTATAATCACATTCAAAACTGTTGGAAACAGATTAGTTCAAAAGTAATCCAAAAGTAATCACAATGCATTACCATACAAACTACTAATAGGAGACAAGTCATGAATCTAAACCACATGACCGACTACAATCTTTTTTTTTTTTTTGTATTTAATTAATGATCAGTAACAGAATACTGTTTTTAAGTACCAACAGAGCATTTGGTCACTCTGCTCTGTGGCTTTGGAACTCACTACCACCTGCCATCAGAAACATTGACTCCTTCACACTATTCAAATGAAGACTCAAAACCCACTTATTTAAGTGGCTATTAATACTTAATTAATTTTATCTGCACTATTGCTGTGTATAATTTATTATTCCTCTTGTTGTTTTATTGCTCGTACTGATTGTACAGTGTCCTTGAGTTGCCAGAAAGGCACCTTTAAATAAAATGTATTATCATTATTATTATTATTATTATTATTAAGTAATCTGCTCAACCCTCATTATATATAATCAGTCGTGGAAAAAGTACTGAAAATCATACTGAAGTAAAATTACTATTACTTGCCTAAAAATGCAGTGCGAGTAAAAGTATCTGTTAATATAAACATATAAAGGAATATTAGTGTAATATGAGTACAAAGTAGACCTTCCAAAAGAACTCAAGAGTAGTGAGTATTACGCTGGAAAAAACTGATGCATTTACATGTAATTTGTGGATGTGTGTAAACGTAACATTCTGTAGTGCATTTAGGTATTGCCCAGCTGGCACACAACGTCATGACGTTAATATTAGGTTTGTTATCAGGTAATCAAAATTCAATGTCTGGCCAGCCTCTAAGGACAAGGGTAATTTAATGTCCAATGACGACGTCGAATGACATTGATATTTTGTTGATTTTAGGTTGTTAAAAAGTGACCAAAATCCAACGTCGAGCCAACATCTTAAGCCAATGTCATATTGATGTCAAATACTGACATTTATTCGGCAGGTATGGCAACCAACATCCAACGTCTGATAGACGTCATAGTGGTAGCGTCCACACAACGTCAAGCTGTAACATCATAAGGCATTGATATTTGGTTGAACGTTGGACATTGAAGTCGACCTGACATTGGGTTCTGACGTCAACCTGATTTTCATTTCCAAACAAAATGCAACGTCCCCACAACAGTGGGGTACAACTTCAATATGACGTCATGTTGAGGTCTTTTGCCTGCTGGGTGTTTAAGCCCATTTCAGTCATCATAAAATAAACATCCGTAATTTTTTCATCAGTGACTTGCATCTAAACAGTCTCTAGGGTCAATGCATGTAAAGATTTTGGACACTTTTGTATGTAAAGACATGGACACTTTTAATGTCTCCAAACAGATTGCTGCAATTATAAATTGCACATGTTTTGAAGTAGTTCATTATGATGCGATTTACCTCTTTACTTCTATGTGTGATTTGACTGAACAGCACTCACGGGACTGAATTTTCTAATCCCCATAGACAAGACTATAAACTACTATTATATTACTGTATATATATATATATATATATATATATATATATATATATATATATATATATATATATTTATTTATTATTATTATTATAATAAAGTAGTGACTGCAGGTTAAAGGAAAGTAGTGGAGTAATAGTAGCGATACCGCACTAAAAATTTACTTAAGGGAAAGTAAAAATACACAATTTTAAAACTACTTTAGTAAATTACAATTCCTGAGAAAAAAAACTAATCACAGTCATTTGAGTATTTGTAATTTGGTACTTTACATCACTGTATATAATCATCTGATTTTATCACTGCAGATCAATTAGCGGATAGCTTTATAAACAAATAAGGAAACTTCTGTCAAAACAAGCCCATTGAATGTTGATAATAGTGTAGCAATAAATAAATCTGCAAATCTGTGAAAACAATTGGGAAACCTTCCCTCTTCAAACCAAATTCAAAATTAAAACATGATAAAAGTTGACAAATCATGATGAAAATAATAGTAAAAATATAAAACTGGACACACTTATTATTATTATTTTTTGTTGTTGTTCATTGTATCTTCATTATACTACCTGTACATAACATGCTACTACGCTCCTTTGCCAGATTTAAACTTATTTGGTTGACAAAGTGTACCAAAATAACCGCAGGACAACAAGAAAGCAGACGGGCTTTTAATCTTGTTACATAACAAAACATTTAATTCACTTTCATTCAACGTTAATCCGTTCTGTGTTCTCCATGTGCCCAGGAGCAGAATAAACACTTTTAGCTTTCCACTAAGGTAACACTTTAGATAATACTTTCAGTATTAGATTAGTCTGAGATTCTGTTACACATTACACGGTACTTTGCATTATAGACTAGAAATCTCATAATGGGTGATGACCAATTTTATTTTTTGAGGGGTGAACTATCACTTTATTATCAAACTAGAATTAAGCTCTAATAAAATAAATCTAAGCTCTTCTGATAGTACCTTTGAAAAAAACGTCAACACATCTCTCAGTTTGTAAAGAGACACATAATGCACTACAGGCCTATTCAAATCAATGCCTATATTGTTTCATCTACAACCCGAAATCATAAAAAGTCAGGACAGAATGGAAACGTAAATAAAATAAAGTAGTGATTTCTAAATTTACTTTGACTTGTACTTCATTGCAGACAATACAGCAAACCTTATTTAATCAGTTCCTCATGATTTTAAGCCAATTTTGGTTCTTGCAACACATTTCAAAAACATTGGGACAGTAAGCATTTACCACTTTGTAATGTTGTCATTCCACACTTAAAAGATGTTTAGGGACTGAAGACACTAAGTGATGAAGTGTTTGAGGTGTAATTTTGTGCCATCCTACCTGCAAACAAGTCTTCAGGTGGGCAACAGTACAGGGTCTTCGAAAATGTGCCACACATTCTCTATTGGAGACAGGTCGGGACTGCAGGCAGGCCAGTCAAGTGCCTGTATCTTCTTCCTACTCAGTCAGGACTTTGTAATGTGTGCAGAATGTGGTTTAGCATTGTCTTGTTGAAATATGCATGGGCGTCCCTGGAAAAAAGGCAGCATGTTGTGCTCCAAAATGTACTTTTCAGTATTAATGTTGCATCACAGAAGTGCAAGTTACCTTTGTCAAGGACACCGACTCAACCCCATGCCATGACACACCCTGGCTTTTGGACTTGCTGCTGGAAACACTCGGGATGATCCTTTTCTTCTTTGGGCCAGAGAACAGCGTCCATTTCTTTTTTAACTGGCATTATTTGGATGCCATTTATTGCGGTACTTGAGAAAGGTTTAACAAAGTAGTCTTAAGCCCATGTGGTGATATCACTTATAGGTAAATGGCGATTATTGATGCAGTGCCTTTTAATTATTTTATGCACTGTTAAAGGTAAAATAACCAAGTGTCTTTCTATCTTTCCTTGAGGAACATTGTTTCTAAACATTTCAATAATTTTCTCACATATTTGTTGGCAAACTGGCAATCCTCTGCCCATCCTTGCTCCTAAAGGACTAGACCTTTGGATGCTGCTTTTGTACCAAATCATAATTGCAATCGAACTGTTGACATCACCTGTTTCAAATCACATCATTATTTAACCAGTTTACCTGATTACTGGCCCTAAACTGCTACTGTCCACCATTTTTTGGAATGTGTCGCAGGTCTGAATGACAGGAAAGAATGTACATTTACAAATGAAATGAAGTTGACCAGACAAAACATGAAATAATTTAAGATGATATTATTTGCAATGAAATACAAGTCAAAGTACATTTCGAAATCACTACTTTCTTTTTATGTGTGTTTTCCAAACTTTTTCTAAGTTGGGGTTGTAATAGAAATAAATACAAACAAATGATGAGTGAAAGATGAGTTAAATTAAGATGAATGAAATAATTAATTGCACTGAATATTCATTGTATTAATAATGCATTGACAGTGACAGTCCTAAAAAGAAGTACAGGCCCGTAGCCAGGTCCGTGTCCCATACAGGAGCTCATTTGTCCTATTTTGACTGCTATTTAATCATAAATTGTCAAAAAAAAAAAAAAAAAACATTGAAGAAGGCTTTAAGACCAAGCGGAATGCTCTGTTGGCTGTCGTGACTTCAGATAATCAGTTTTGGCCAATACTAACAATTGTTTTTCAGGATTCCTCTCATCTGTGCAAGAAAAAAAAAATAGGTAAAGTCATCTTTTTGTATACTGACCAACTGTACTGTTGTAAAATAGAACAAATTTAGAGACATTTTTATTCTATATCTTGGATTTTATTCTTGACAAAAAAAGGTGTGAGGCACCAAAGGTGGCCCTTATTAAAGGTATCCATGAATATTCTTTTTTAAAAGAGAAAAAACTATAAAACTTGTGAAGCTCTACATTAATATTGTTTATTTATTTGTTTATTCAAATTGCCAATTCTGAGCAAAGTTAAATGTGCTGGCCAGACTGTTATTTGCCCAATAAATAAAAATAAGCTACAGTTTTAATTTTAAAAAATTGTGCAGTTTTGTTTATTTTTCTTAGTGATAAATCATGTAATAAATTACTATTTTAAAGTATATTTTTTTCTATTTAAAGCAAATGTTTTGGGACATTGAAACGTTTCTCATGTCTAATGACCATCCAACAAGCTATTTAAACAAACAAACAAACAAAAAATGCTTAAAATGTCATTAAACTGCATTATTTAAACCCAATAATTAAATAGAAAATATGGGGAAAAACTGCGAAAAGCTCCACTTTTTGAGAAAAAATAAAATAAATAACCAGCCCTTTCACATGGCTGGCTACGGCCTGAAATATATATTTTTGGACGTTTTTGTTTTGTTTCTAGTCAAAATATCTAAAATTCTTAAAACAAGAATCATTAAAAAAACTCTTACTTATATCTGAATTTAGGAATTCTTAGATATGACCAGAAACCCGACAAAAACCCAACTAAGAAAAGTATTTTTGATGTTTGTTTTATTACTGATAAAGCATTATTACACTCCTCATCTTGTTATACTCAATATAAGCAGAGAATTAAGTCAGTGCCATTAAATTAAACAAATAATAGCATATAAATGACTTTTTAGTAGTAATTGACAGTACTTACAGCTCAAGTAGCGCTGTGATTTTATTTCTCTAATAAAAAAGACCGGAGTGTAATTACAGTACAAGACGTCACTGCTCTTTGCCCTTGACTGTGTGTCGCAGGAGAGATGAGCTCCGATGACGATGTGCTGACGTGGCTCTCATCAGCATCGCACAGTGTGGAAACCCAAAGGGAGAGAGAGAGAGAGAGAGAGAGAGAGAGAGAGAGAGAGAGAGAGAGAGAGAGAGAGAGAGAGAGAGAGATCTGTCCTGCGGCACTGCAGTCACTCTCACTCCCGGAATATCATTCATTACAGGCTCAATGATGGAGGTTCCACGCGTGGGACACAGTATCAGCAGCCCCACGAGCCCGTGCGAGGACATGATGAAGAATCTCAGCCTGGACGCCATCCAGCTTTGTGAGAGAGAAGGTAAGAAAGTGTGCGTCTATTCCTTCGCTAAATTCTCCAGTCGTTTTTGCCCCGAGAGTGGAGGAACAGGAAGCATTTGAGCTTTTAAATAGTTAAATGCATGCAAAATACAAAATGCAAATGCTTTAAAGGTCCCTCAATCTTATTTGAGGGAGGTTACTCAGCTATTCTGTCATTTGGCTGGAGCTGTTTTGGTGTGTCATTGCATTTGAGCGTGCACGCGAAAATGCTAAGCATTATTAATACATACACATCTATTTTGACTATTTTTAACAACTATAATAACAATTTCCCTGCATGCGTTAAAGCTGTCTAGACAAGAAAGTGTTCTTTTAATTCATGCACGTGCTCATTTTCTTTGACGTTTTGATGAATAATCCACGCGCATTCAATGGGCACGCGTGCATTTGTTTTTTGCTATTTAGAAAGAGACGTGTTCCGCGCATTAATATTCCATGCACTTGGATGCTGGTTTCTGTATGATGCTCGCGTACCGTTCAGCACCATGGACACGGTCATTGCGCGCGCACCACGCTGGAACAATACCGGATTGCAGCCGCGCGCATCTCAATCTATATACTGTACGTCCAGTGAGCAATTCACTCACACGCGTCGTAATGAAACAGCAGAATGTTTAGTCGATCCACACTCTGAATACGCTGATTCATGTGGCTGACACTACTGTGCGTATTTACTAAGTTCAGAATTGATGGTTATGGACGGGGTTTTTAATGGGTGTATCCCAGTGTCTGCGTTTCCTGGCATATTTAGTCATTGATTTTCCAGAGAAAGGACTCTTGTGATGTGGAAAAGCAGTCTATGTGCTATAATAATATACTGAGATATACAATATATGTGGAGAGGACAGTGGAGACATGCAATATTTGTGGAGAGGACAAATATAACGTATTTCATAAAAGCATTTGAAACATTTGCTTTTGTGTCATAATATTTTATAATTTACAGATTATTTCTTTTTTAAATATTCCTGCTAAAAAATACAGCTTAAACCAGCCTGGTTTTAGCTGGTTGACCAGCCTGGTTTTAGAGGGCTTTTGGCCATTTCCAGGCTGGTTTACAGCTCTTTCCAGCCTGGTCTTAGCTGGTCAGACTGGAAAATGACCAGCTAAAACCAGTATGAACAGCCTGGTTTAAGCTGGACATATGGTTTTGGCGGCACACCCAGCCTGGCTAGGCTGGTCATCTGGTTTTAGCTGGTCATCTACCAGCCTGACCAGCTAAGACCTGGCTGGAAATAGCTGTTAACCAGCATGGAAGTGGCCAAAACTCCTCTAAAACCAGCCTGGTTGACCAGCTATTTTTTTTTGCCAATTGCTTAAGATCTATATATATTCCCAAGCATTTTTCATTTCATATTAGCAGAGTATGTGGTACTTTGTATATATTTAATTTATAATAATAGTAATTTTTGTAATATGATTGATTGGTTGATTTATATATGCTACATGCACTCAAAAAATTTCATTTGCTATTTGATAAAACTACACCCAGTATACACAAAATTCACAAGACGTTAATACTAGGTTAGATTTAGGTCATGATGTCAGGCAACTAAAATTCAATGTCTGTCCAGCGTCTAAGAACAACATTATTTTGACGTCCAATAATGACATCATATGACGTTGAAATTTGGTGGATTTTAGGTTGTGTTGGAAAGTGACCAAAATCCAGCGACATTTGTCAGGTATAACCAACCAAAATGCAGCATCTAATAAACGTCTTATAGTGGTAACGTCAACACAACGTCAAACTTTAACATAATTAGACGTTGACATTTGGCTGATTTTAGATCGGATGTTGGACATTGATGTTAGCCTGACATTGAGTTCTGACGTCAACTCCATTTTCATTTCCAAGCAAAATGCAATGTCCCCACAATGCTGGGGTACAACATCATTCTGACGTAATGTTGACGTCCTCTGCCTACTGGGCTTATTTAAAATGAGCTGAAGCAACACAATCCTTGAGGATAACTTAATGGTTTTATGTTCAATCCACTTAAATTTGTAAAAACTAATAAGTTAACTTGATTCCTTCATGTTGTACCGACACAAATCAATGATGTCTGGATATTTTCCCAATCTATTTTCCCTTGTGTATAATGATGGCAGAATATTTAAAATTCCATAATTAGTTAATCAATCTTCATTGAATAATTTATTTGGCCATGTAAATTAAATGTCAACCCAACCATTTTTCTATATAATAACGGATGATTATCCCTTCCTTGTTAATTAATAATTAATTTGTCATTCAGACATTGATTTACATATTTGTCATATTTGCATTTGTTAAAGGGTCACACAACTCAATAATAATCTGTTTTGCTTTTCAAAAATATTTAAAAATTAATTATGCACTAATAATTCAGTGAAAAAAAATGGTTCATTGGATTTACTAAATTGTTAAGAGGTATATAGTTGCATGCAATTTATAATGGCTGAATGTAAAAAAATAAATTAAATTTAGTAATGTTCAACTAATGTAAAATAAATTAGGTAAACACTTGCCCTAAAAAATTGTAAATTCATATCATCATTATTTTTGTGTACTAATGCAAGATTAAATCTAGATTTCTATGCTTTTATTTAACGAATTGGTCTAAAAACAGTGCTAAAACAACAACAGCAATTCTGGGGTTTTTGGGTGGACAACTTAATGGTTTTATGTTTAATCCAGTTAAATTTGTACAGATTAATAAATGACCTTAATTCCATCATGTTGTCCAGCCAGAAATCGATTGTGTGAATCCCTGTATTTTTTATTATTATTTTTTTACAGTGTACCAAGTCAATAAGTCTGGATATTTTCCTAATCTATTTTCCCTTGTGTATAATAATGGCTGAATATTTAAAATTCCAGTTAGTTTATCAATCTTTATTTAATCATTTATTTAGCCATGTAAACTAATCATCAGACCAACAATTTTTCTATCTGTATCATAACGGATGATTGTCCCTGCCTGATTAATTAATTAATTAATTTGTCATTCAGACATTTTATTTACATATTTGCATTTGTTAAAGTCTCACACTGCTCTCTAATCATCAGTTTTGCTTTTAAAAAATGTTAAACTATTTATTATTTACTAATAATTCACTGAAAAAAATGGTTCATTGGATTTACTACATTTTTAAGGTAAGTAGTTGCAATTTATAACGGCTGAATTTAATCAAACAAATTACATTTAGTTATGTTCAACTTTGTTTGTTTGTATAAATTAGGTAACCACTCACCTTAAAAAATAGTAAATCCAATTAATTATTATTTTCAGTGTACTAATGCAAGATGAAGACAATTAACTGTGAATTAAATCTATTTCTGGGGTCTTTAGTAAATCGGCCTCAGTGCTAAAGCAAAAAAAAAAAAACATGCTTTGTGTGAGCATGAACAAAATTGCCTAAGAGCTCTGTTTTGTATTCTATACCAGCTCTGTGCAGAGGAACTCGAAGTCCCTTCAGCAGTGGTGTCACAAGACAAACAAAGAGAGAACGTTCTTATTGACACGGTCCATGCAGTGTAGCATCGATGCTGTCACAGTCCTTTGAGGGAAATAATGGGTGCAGACACACAACGCTATTGATTTAGATTTCGCTGTTAAAAGAATTGATCTTATATGGACTAGCAAGCTGCGATAAATAGTCGACAAATAGTTTCATATTGTAAATAATATTGCATATTTCATACAATCCTATTGCTTTACACTGTTATGCCATTTTACATAGAGCTAAGCATCAGCTCTTTTCTTTTAGTCTCTGAAATGGTTGTTCATGAATCTGGTCTCCTTTCCAAGAACCTACTGTGCTCTGCTTGGCCAGGTGGCCATACCCTGCTCTGATTGGTTAGAGCTAAATCTGTTGTGACTGGTCTACCAACACAATCTCACGGTGATTTAGTGGCTAATTGGTATAAATTTGTTCGATCTCTTTCATACAATTTAGTACGATTTGTTCATCGCCTTGGGTTGGGTTGGGTTTAGGGGTGGGTTTTGGTGGCACGCCTCCTTTTAAAATTTTAATATTTTCAAACGACTGAACTGAACTGCGAATTTTAACGAAATAGTTAAAATGGCTTATTTCTCTGGATTTAGGAAAATTTGAGATCATGCAAGTACATAAGTCGACAAATCATATTTTCTAAAGGAAGCTTCACAATAATATATTTGTGCATATACATTAGATTAGTCAGTGTTGAAGCTTATCTAATAAAATAACTTATGAAATCGGCCTAAAACTGGCACACACAAATTTATATCTTAGGGAAAAATATTAAATTAAAACATTTTAAAAAGCAAAAATCAAGAGAAACAAAAAAATAGTAAAAAACTTGGTTGAATTTTACAATTTTTTAAATATTTTGTATAAATTTAAATGTATTATCTTTGTATTTCTAAAGATGTTCTGTGACTAAAATGTTATTTTAATAAAAAAATAAATCTGTTTTGTTCAAATGCACGAAAATCACTTATATTCACTTATATTCATTTTTGGGATTTTTAAAAATGAAAAAGTCATGTATTTTAGGCCTTTAAAGCACTTGGAAAAAGTCTAATGTGATTGGTTAATGAATCGTGGCCCAGGTGTGCAAAGAAGGAAGATGACGGAGATGATGAACATGACTGAGTCACAAAGGGTACATTCTGTCCCAACCCATCTGTCCTTTGAGTTTTACTGCCATATTTACACTCCTACGCTCCTCCCCTCGTCATTTGTGTTGGCATAATAATAGTAAACATCTGTGCCAGAGCTTAGAAGAGAGGTGAGCCAATTTATACATTTATAGGGAAGTTGATTAATCCTGTGACTGGAAAAGATTACTGCTGTACTGCAGAACTTCCCCAGGCTGAAATGATCATAGCCAATAAGATTTTAAAAATTAGATTATTCATTAATTTTCTTTCAGCTTTATTTCTATTTCAAAGGTCGCCACAGCGGAACGAACCGCCAACTATTCCAGCATATTTTTTTTTAACGCAGCAGATGCCCCTCCAGCCACAACCCAGTACTGGTAAACACACATACACACTCATTCACCCACACACTCATACACTACTGAAAATTTAGTTTATTCAATTCACTCACAGCGCATGTCTTTGGACTGTGGAGGAACCCGGAGGAAACCCACACGAACGTGAGGAGAACATGCAAACTCCACACAGAAATGTCAACTGGCCCAGCCGTGGCTCAAACCAGCGACCTTTTTGCTGTGGGGCGACAGCACTACCTACTGCACCACCACGTCGCCTCGGACATATATATATATATATGTTTAAACATAATACATTTTCCATTGTATTTTTTTGTTTGTTTGTTTTTGCGAATATCTTACACATTTGTCCTTTATTAACTGAGGATATGCAAACTGGCTGCTCATTTAATGTAACGCAAACATAAACAAATTGCAATACACACTAAAATGGATGAATAATGAACATGACACAAATAAGTATCTTGTTAATAGAGTCATAGTGCCAAAAAAAGCCATGAACACCACCATTTCCCGAAAATGACTCAGATGTTCATTTGCAGCTAATTTATGACCTTCCTATTAATGATTCAGCCCAATATGCTAAGTTCCCCCTCCATTAGAATTCAGCAGGAACGAGTCCATATTTCCATTATGTAATCATTATGAAACTGCGGATGCACTCAAGGCGAGCTTTTGCTTCTGAAACGCTGAATACTCTGAGGACCGGCGTCCATTTGTGAACAGAGAGAAAATAGATGAGTCTCTCCAGTGCGGGACTTCTTGATAAGCATGCATTAAAAGGGGCGTTTCTGCATTTCTGCCCCCTCGGGACGGGCCTCAGATGGGCAATCTTTTGTGTGGCCTATACAGCAGCCTGACAGTGTTCGCTCGCTGTCCTGTCTGAATATACAGCTCTGGCCAGAGGAGACTGACTCCAAAACAGGGGCCACCATCTGCCAAGCCGCCCCGCAAGTGAAAGAAACGATTTAACATGGCCATCAATTTGTTAATTGTGTCCACTGTGCACGCAGCAAAACAGAGCAGGCGGATAATGAAGCCGATTCATGATTATTAGGCTATTCTGAGATACACATGCTGCTGGAGACAGTCGTGTTGTTTAAATAAATGGAGTTTTAAATTTATGGTTAAATCTAAATGCGTATACATAGAAATGCTTTTGTATGTAAAGCGAGTGTAATGACTAAAACAGGGGTGTCCAGACTCGGTCCTGGAGGGTCGGTGTCCTGGAGAGTTTGCTCCAACCCTAATCAAACACACCTGAACCAGCTACTTAAGGTTTTAGATATACTAGAAACTTCCTGGTAGGTGTGTTTAAGCAAGCTGGAGCTAAACTCCAAGTGGAACACTCCACTTATTTTGAACATAGGCTCATTTTGCAACAGTTTTACCATTTTTTTTAATCCATTCAGACGATCTCCAGGTTGGGCAGGAGCACGTTTAGCGTAGTTTAGCATAGGTCATTAAATCAGATTAGGCCATTAGCATCTTGCTAAAAAATTTTTTAAAAACTTAAAATTTAAAGCTTCTGTGGTGACATTGTGCATTAGACTGATTGGAAATAAAATGATATTTGCTATTATCAAGAAAACTTTACATACATTCAAGCTTTAGAAAGGAAATTAACTAAACTTTTTTTTGAGAGAGAGAGAGAGAGAGATGCTAATGGTCTAATCCATAAGTCATGGTTCAAATGACCTATGCTAAGCTAAAAGGGCTTCTACCAGAGCTGAAGATCGGCTAAATGGATTAAAAAATGATACATCTCAACAGTTTAAATCTACACTGTAAAAAAAAAAAAAAATCCGTAATTTTATGGTTTATTTTCAGCAGCTGGGGTGCCAGAAAAAAAGATAAATAATAGCCGTTAAATTACAGAAATTTACTGTAACATAACGGATAAAAAAATTACAGAAATTTCCTTAAATTGATATTTCTGGTAAATTTCTGTAATTTAATATCCATTATTTTACGGGGGTTATTTTACGGGGGTTTTTTTCCGGCACCCCAGCTGCCGGAAATAAATCGTAAAATAACTATAAGGAAGTCATGCTTTTACTTCATGAAAAGTTGTGTTCTTTAAACCCAAACAAATTGTCAAAAAAAGCCTTAAAACTGCTCGAATTATTCTTAAACCTCTAATAAAAGCTCAAGATCATGCCCTGCAACTTTTTATGTTTTTCCATCACTTCAGGCGCAAACATCACACCAAACGAAACACCATGCCAGGCTTATTTTCTCAGATCACATCTCTTCCTGGTGGTGTTACATCACTGGCATTGCAGTTTCAGACTGTGTGTGTGTGCTTTTCACAACTTATCCATTTGCAAACCAGTGTTAAGTTACATGCAACATTGCTGCTCTATTATGAGAATCAGTCATATGATCATTTACTTTCACTGCATGCTTCTTAGACAAGCTTATGTTTCACTCGTGGTTAAAGACGGAACATCTAAGCCTCTTCATCTGTAAACTCACATCTGAGATGAGGTTGGGTAATTCTTTGCTGTCTGTGTGTTGTTTCCATGTTTTGCTAAAAATCCTTTGCATAGATTAGTGGTTCTTGGCTGAATTTGCTTGAGGAGGATTTTTCAATGAGCGGCAGTAAAAATTAAAGGGATCGTTCACACAAAAATGAAAATTGTGTCATCGTTTATTCACTGTTTACTTGTACCAAACCTGTATGAGCTTGTTTTTGTCATGTTGCACACACAAGAAGATATTTTGTCAGAAGCTGGATTTCAGTATCTTATAACTTCTTCAGTGTTCAACAGAATAAAGATACTCACAAAGGTTTGGAACCACTTGAGGGTAATTAGTCTGTAGTATTTTATCACTTCATGTTGAGCCTTTTTAGGTGTTCTTTGAATTTTCTTTTTTGCAAGTTGAATTTTGAGTAGATCTTTACAATATGTTCACTTTTTTTTTAAGTAGGTTTGATTAATTTTTAGAAATACTTGACTGCACATTAATTAACTGCACAAG
Source organism: Danio rerio (assembly GCF_052040795.2). Taxonomy (NCBI): domain Eukaryota; kingdom Metazoa; phylum Chordata; class Actinopteri; order Cypriniformes; family Danionidae; genus Danio; species Danio rerio. Next base: position 8,063,382 of record NC_141032.1, read on the forward strand.
TCAAGACAACACATATTTTTATGTTGCTCTTGCTTTTTTAAATAAGTTAATAAGATTGAAATGTTTTAAGTTATAAAAAGTTTAACTTTATTTTTAGTCAGTTTGATTGATGCAAGTTAAGACGACTAGAAAAGTTCATTTGATTTAACTAAAATATTTAGGGCAGTAACATTGTTTGTACATGGCATACAGTACTGTAGCATGCTGAAATGAAAACTGAAAATTGTGTTTATGCATAAAAACAGCAAAGGATTTAGCAGACTAACACATGAACACTTGCCAGCTCAAACATGGCGCTGTTGCAATGAGTGTTTATTTGCATAAAATCGTTTTCCATATGCATAAATTTTGTATTTGAAATACACAAGGATTCGATGTGGGAGTGTGTGTGTGTGTATATATATATTTTGATAGTCTACAGAACAAGCCATCATTATACAATAACTTGCCTAATTACCCTAACCTGCCTAGTTAACCTAATTAACCCAGTTAAGCCTTTAAATGTAATTTTAAGCTGTATGAAGTGTCTTGAAAAATATCTAGTCAAATATTATTTACTGTCATCATGGCAAAGATAAAATAAATCAGTTATTAGAAATGAGTTATTAAAACTATTAGGTTTAGAAATGTGTTGAAAAAAATCTTCTCTCCGTTAAACAGAAATTGGGAAAAAAATAAACTGGGGGGTGAATAATTCTGACTTCAAATGTATATATATAAACCTTTATAACTTGTAAAGGTGTCATTTTTATATTTTTCTAATTTTTCCAGTTGTATGGCCGCCTGGATTTTATTCCCTGCTGTCAGTTCATTTTCATTCCCTGATGGCTCAGCTTAAAAAAAAAAAGAAACTGATTAGCAGATTAGCAAATAGACTGAAAAATATGTCGCAAATGAAAAGGGCTGATAAATGAAATGGACTTATCATTTCAAAAAACATGCCCTAATAAATGCTGTACTTTTGAGCCTTTAAGCCAACTAATGCTCTATAATAATACAAATAAAAATAACATTTTATTTTTATAATATTTGAAAAAGGTGATATTGTGGCTCAGTGGTTAGCAGCACTGTCGCCTCACAGCAAGAAGGTTGCTGGTTCGAGTCCCGGCTGGGTCAGTTGGCATTTCTGTGTAGAGTTGAATTGAATAAACTAAAATGGCCATAATTATGAGTATGAAGGACTCATCGTATGAAGCGCTGGAAAGGCATCCGTAGTGTAAAACATATGCTGGATAAGTTGGCGGTTCATTTCGCTGTGGCGACCCCTGATGAACAAAGGGACTAAGCCAAATTAAAATGAATGAATGAATGATTTAAAAAATGCACCTGTACTATAGGCCATTTTTAAGGATGTAAACGATAACAATGGTTCTAGCGCATTTCTTGTTTTACATTTTTTATTTTCATAGCTTCTGAGAATCCAAAAAGGGCCACATATTGATAAATAATATTATGACAGCTGTTTTAGCATTACATTATGATTGATTTCCTCGTTACAGTTATGAAATAGTTTGATAACAAGCAGGAAATGTTCATGGGCCAATGACATCACCACATGGAAATCAAAAGAAGTCAAACACTAATGTAATGATACAAGGGTCAATGAAAAGGATTTTTTG